>NC_135866.1:23711303-23738803 GCF_031162955.1 Sander vitreus
ATGGGAACGGAGATCAAGAATCATCCAAAGGCTAAATTCTTTGTGGAACGTCAGTGTTTGCTAAAGGGCTTGGCTGTACTTTAGTTCACAAAGCATTTTAACTTGATAAAGTACAATTTGCACAGAAATATCGGAGAAAAATAAAGGTGTCTTAAATTAACCAATGTGTGCATTTGTGTGTGCATGTGTCCTCATTTGTCCTCCCACCAAGCCCTTGTCGCAGACAGCAACCATTTTCAGCTTATAGGGCCCTTCAGCAAAGCTTCAAACCCACCCATGGTCTGCTGCGTTTGTTACACACTCTCTTTAGCGTGTGTGTGTGTGTGTGTGTGTGTGTGGGTGTGTGTGGCTAACGAGGCACTAGGTATTGTTACGGGGACTCACTCCAACCGCACCATGAGCAAGCCATTACACCAATAAGCCTGCATCATTTCCAAAGAATCCAATTAAATTTCGGTCTTACAGTGCTGCACTCTGAAAACACAGATTTTCTTCATTGAGAATGTGCAAACACACACACTACAGGCACACACACAATGTCTCGGACACGGTGCAGTTGCCTTTCGCTCGGTTTTCCTCTCTTAGCTTACTTAGATTTTGTGTGTGTGTGTTTCAACAAGGGCAGAATAAACCACTCATCCAGCTGTCCATGTACATGATATGTCTGTATTTGTCGTGAAAAACCTGCATGAATATCTCTCTCTCTCTCTCTCTCTCTCTCTCTGTCTCTCTCTCTCTCTCTCTCTCTCTCTCTCTCTCTCTCTCTCTCTCTTTCTGCACCTGTTGGTCTGTGTCGATCATCCTTTCCCTCTCTTTGTCTGTCTCTTTAGAAGTACTCTATCATTTTTTCTTTCTCCTTTTTACCTTCTTCCTTCCCACCAGCTCGTCTCTGTCTCCCCTCTTCTATCCCTCCCTTCCCCTCTCCTCTCCACCGATTCTAGCTGGCATCTGTTAAGCCGCTAAACAGAAAGTGTGTATGCATGCGTGTGTGTGTGTGTGTGTGTGTGTGTGTGTGTGTGTGTGTGTGTGTGTGTGTGTGTGTGTGTGTGTGTGTGTGTGTGTGTATGTATGTGTTGGTCTTGCTGGGTTGGATTTGAACAAGCCCATGCCTGTTCTGCCCCGGTGGCCTATGAAATGAGAAAGGCAGCCACTGTGCTGCAGACCTCCACTGATAAATCTACCAGGGTTACCCCTCCATGTGTGCATCTGCATGGACGTGTATGTGTGTGTGTGTGTGTGTGTGTAAAATGTATGTGTTTGCATATGTGTAAGCGTGCATGCATGTAATGTGCGCGTGTGTATGTGCGAGTAGTGATCATCTGTGTTTGCGTCTTCAGCTCCGTGACACCCGAATAGAGATTTGGAGAGATTTGATTTCACACACCCCAAAGCCAAATGTGTGTATGACTGTGTATGAGTGTGTCTGTGTGTGAATGTGTGTGTGCGTGCACCATGTTGTGTAATCTCCCATCATCGCCTTAAATGCGTGACATTAAAACACCACCGAGTCGATTCTTCTACAGACGTTTGGGCTTTTTTCCCCCCTTCTTCTTGTCGTATGTCTCATTTTTATCCATGTGCACATATTTGTCTCGGGAGAATTGGAGGTCATGTTACCAATCTATGGAGCACTCAAAGACAGGGTAGAGAGAGGTACACGGTAATAGAGTCAGGCAGAGAGAGAGAGAGGGGTATACAAAGAGCACTGAAAGCCTGGGGTTACCTTGCTTATGACAGCGAGGTCAGCTATTGAAGAGGTGCAGTCAATACTACATACCATTTAACAGCCATATTCATGTGGGTAATCTGGATAATTTCTATGAAAGAAAGAAAGAAAGAAAGAAAGAAAGAAAGAAAGAAACTACCTATGTTTTATATTGTCTTGCTTGTAAATACAGTACAACAGAAGAACAATTTGATGAAATCTATAACTAAGTATAGTGCTGCACTGGATTAGTGTATATATGAGTTTTGTTTTACCATTTTAGGAAAAACACAAAGTGTAGAATTTTACAATGTTGGGTATTATATGCCAACAATTGATATGTGCATTAACATATCAAATGGCCAATGCAGACCTGGTAGACACAGAGGAGCTGTTGCCGGTGTGGGCTTGACTGACAACTCCCTCACTCTCCTCTTTGTTTTGTTACACCTGTAACATTCCCATTAGTTCATGCATTTTAGTGACCCAACATAACTCCCATCGTAGCTCCACCTCTCACCTAAGCCGAACTCTGACTGGCCAGAAAGAGCAGAATCAACCTGTGTGGGTGTGAAGGGCATTTGATCGAAACATTTTAATGATAATCTTGCAAGAAAAGATCATGTATTACATTTTCCGATCATATGGGTAGTTTTATCACACAGTATGGTTCATGGGTGTGTGCCATTTGTCATTCGACAGCAAATTGTGATTCTTTGATTCCTGCAAAATGTGTGATTCCCTATGAATACCTTTTTCAGCTGCCCCTGGAGACATAAGACATTTTGTGTCCAGTCCTTCAGTATTTTTCTGAATATCTTTCAAAAAACTATGCTGCCAAAAGTGTAAATGAGACAGAGGGAACTGCAGTAGTCAATGATATTGCATGCAAGCATGTCACATCGTTGCAGGACATATTTACCAGCTATTTACAGAAAATAGGTCTTGGAGCAGGTCTTAAAGTGTGCAGCTGTTACAGTGTTTTTACGTCAATGGAGCACCTCTACTGCTGCATGAGGAATGCTACAACCACCCTGACTCTCACCTAGGGGCTCGTTCAACAAAGCAAATATTGTCACACACACACACACACACACACACACACACACACACACACACACACACACACACACACACACACACACACACATACACACACAAACACACACCGATGTGAGCATACATCTATGCAAACTATAATAATTCACGCACAGAGACATAGCCCACATAGCCCTCTTGCATCTGTTTTTACACACACACACACACACACACACACACACACACACACACACACACACACACACACACACACACACACACACACACACACACAGAGCATTTTTTTATGAGCAAGGGCCTGTTCCTTGTCTACCATATTTCACCTCTTTAGTGTGTGTGTGTTTGTGTGTGTGTTTTGTGTTTGTAGCAAAATGGAGAAAAAAAACAGCCCGAGACATTATCTTCAAGCCATGACAGCTGTAATTGTGGAGCACATTAAAATGGGTGCAGGGTGACACCTCTAACCACCTTCTATTAAGAAACACACACTCTCACACAGCACCCCTCCCCTACCAAAGTCTCTCTCTCCTTCTCACACACACACACACACACACACACACACACACACACACACACACACACACAAAGGTGGATTCATTGTGGTCAAACAAGGAAATGAGCATCTCAAAGCCCGTCAAAGCTGAGTGCTTTGAGGAGGGCCAGTCTGGCTAATGTGTACATGTTGATGTCTTGATTATATGTGTCAAATATCTGTCCTTATTCTTCAATGGACAGGTCTGCCTGGTAAGAAAAAGGAGAGAAGAAACCTTTTACATAGAAAAGATAAGTGGAGAATAGAAAGGAAGAAGCAGCACTGGCGCTGACAGTCCCCGCTGTACAGATTCTGGTCCTTTTGGCTGTCATCCCATGCGTTTAAGTTTTTCATCATTGTTGTTTTGACCCCATTGCACATTATAGACCTTAGAGGTGAAACAGTTTCCAGAGTTGTGCTCTTAAATCAATGCCAAAGGAGAGTACCCAAGACCTACAGTACAGATACTCCTAGTCTGTACAAAATACATATATAAAAAAAAAAGACTATAGCACTCCTATACCACTGAAGCAGAACCTGTTCCTCAGATCTCTGCAGGGTAAATCCAGACAGCTAGCTAGAAGACTATATGTTGAATCTGAGTATTCTGTTGCACGACTAAAACAACCTTTGAACATACACATGGTCCACCAAAACAAGTTCCTTCCCGAGGCTATTTTGCAGAGGCGCTGTTGCTCCGTGTGGCGCTTAGCGCTGCCCAAGACGATTGTGAATGCCAACAAACCAGAACACGTTTTTCTCCCATCCCAGAATGCTGTGTGGACTAGCTAGACCCTCCTCCGCAGCGCTGTGGAGGAAGGTCTACATTAGAAAAAGAGGAATTTGACTTGCAGCAGCAATGTATGACATTGTTAAAAATGGGTTTCAGTCATGTTCAGGGTCATTAATGCCACGGCGGTTCAGGCTTGGATAAAGTTAAGAAAATCTGAGTTAAGAATGATCAGGTTAAAAAAGAAACGCTTCAAGAAAGAACCGGGTTCAAAAAGATTTGGTTGAAGAAGTTTCAGGTTCAGAAAGATTCTGTCAAAAAAGGAGTGGGTTCAGAAAGATTTTGGTTGGGAGGGAAGAAGGATTTAGAAAGATTCAGGCGAAGAAGAGTCAAGTTCAGAAACATTCGGGCGAAAAAGGATCAAGTTAAGAAAGATTTGGGGAAGCAAGGGTCGGGTTCAGTATGATTTTGGGGGAAAAAGGATCAGGTTAAGAGACAATGTTGGTTTGCGAGAGGACAGGCGGACATTTTTTAACCTGACGCACCAGATGGTTTGAACCATCTGAAAGGCCATAAATGGAAACTGTTTGGAAAGGCATCGGCCCTTTCAAAACATACTTGGCAGGTGATTGGATGAACCATCTGTCTATCACCATCTATCACGGGCTAACTTCAACCAACTTCACCTCTCCATGTCGTCACACACACACACACACACACACACACACACACACACACACACACACACACACACACACACACACACACACACACACACACACCTAAACCATAGCTGCAGCTGCTAGTAGCTCCACAAAGGATGCTGATTGGTCCAAACCACTGCTGGTTCAGACACAAACGCATTACTTACGGCCTGCCTAGATCAAGTGATCCCGGGATTCTCGTGTGATCTAGTGACATCGCGAGAATCCAACCGCCATGCAAGGTAAGGCATTTTCTCATCTGAATCTCATATTCCCAGTGGGAGATAAAAGAAAGTAAGTTGAAATGCTGACAACTTAAAACTACAAGATTATCGATGTGATGCCTCATTTTTGGTCTAAAAGTCACATTTTGAGTCGTAACCACCGAGAACGTACATGGGCACAACACGCCTATCTGTCTATATTTTTCTTTTCTTTTTAGTCTTGTTTATATAAAGAGACAGACCCAAATACACGCTCACAGGAGGTGCCATCGATACACCAGTAATCTGTGCAGCCGATAAGCTCAGGCTTTGGTGGTGAACAAAGGCGAGGGCAGTTATAGATCCTCCCTCTCCTCTGTTCTCACTAAATCATTTCACCTTTCAGGATTACACACACACACACACATACACACACACACACACACGCACACACACACACACACACACACACACACACACACACACACACACAAACACACACACATAGACACACACATGCAAACATGTCTACACACAGGGATCAAGACACACGCACACACACATACACTGTAGGAATGCACACACACACACACACACACACACACACACACACACACACACACACACACACACACACACACACACACACACAGAGCGATTTAACATGGACAAGTGGGCACTTGGTAGAAGAATTCAATTGGCCTCTCTCTTCCTTTCTCTCTCTAGGTCGCTCTGCCTCTTATGGTGTCACAGGACATGCCAGGCCTTAATGCCTTCCAATCTTCTCCCCAACACACACTGTCGCCTTTCATTTAAAGGCCTGCTGACAGGAATGACCAGCATCTCCACTCCTCCAGCCCTCCCACTCTCCTCTCTCTCGTCCATTCTCTCTCTCTCTGTCTGTCTCTGCCTTTCTCCCAACTCGTTACAGCTCTTTCTGTCTGTTACTTAGACCATCTGCCTTTTTCCATCCATCACTCAATTATGTCTTTGGATGGGTTGGGGGGGGGGGGCTCTTATTAGCTTATATTTACTATCTTTCATTACTTTGTCTTTCTTTTTCCTTCCTTACCATCCCTTCCTTTTCATTTTTCTACTTCTCCCTGTTACTGAAATCAAATCTAATGCTCGCTTTCAGTGTAGTCTGTGTCTGGCTCTTCCTCCCTCCCTCCCACCGTGTCATCTCCTCTCTAACAGCTTTCTATCTATTTGTGTCCGTGTCAGTGTTCAGCACCTCAAACTGCCACTTTAGCTCCTCTCCCCATTGTGCTTTCCCAGCCTGCCACACTGGGTTTTCAATTGACCAACAAGAGTAAACACTGGTTGCCGAGCATCAATCACATCACACACACCGGCAGAGAGAGTGAGAGAGTCTCCAATTTCACTGTTGCTTTTTCCCCCCACACCAATTTTATACAGAATATGGTCAGAACAATCTACAACGAGATAATACCCAGGGTGACACACTGTGTGTGTGTGTGTGTGTGTGTGTGTGTGTGATTACAAATTGACTAGCTCTTAAATGATTCTTATGAAATGGTGTCTTTGCAGCGGTAATAACAGGATAAAAAAACAACATTCATAATAATTTTTTTTACCTTGAATTGATTCAAAATATCAGTGAAGCGATACATATCTGAAATACAGCATCTATTTAAAGTGCAAATAAAAAACAATAATTTATAAACATTAAGTCAGAATATAGCATGACAATATAATGCAAAACCTTGTGAAAATCATCTCCGACTAACAATATGCAACAGACCATTACAAATGCGAGATATGCTTGTGTAACATTAACTGTGACTAACAGCAATTCCTTCCTGTTTACTGTAACTCTGGTGAGTGGTTGATCTCTTGCTGGAAACATCCTTTGGTGCATTTTACACTTATTAAAAAAATGCATTACATTTTTTTTTGTGTGTTAGAGTTTTGCCCCCCTTATGTATATCTTATAGCAGATTGTTTGGAATATAAAGGAAAAGCCATCCAAAAGTACATGGAGGCAAAATTTGAATAAAAGTGTAATGCTCCTTTAAAGATAACTCAGTCAGCATGAGGGTGACACAGGAAAAGCAACATGAGTGGGAGAAAAACAAGTAGCTACAATTGTGTGCAGCAATCAAAACACAGCACACACACACACACACACACACACACACACACACACACACACACACACACACACACACACACACACACACACACACAGGACTGAAGTGCAGCTTAGAGGAGCCTTGTTAAAGCACCTAACTGAGCAGCATAACATGATGATTGGCTGTTGGTGAGTTTGCTCTTATCTACTCCCCCCCACACTATCTCTGCCTCTCTCTATTCACAAACACACACAAATACACAAGCGTACATGGACACATTCTAGTCTGTATTTGTTAGTGTGTGTGATGCATTTGGGATTTGTACGATTGTGTTCTCCCTCGAGCAGTAAATCAGTGCTGTGTTAATTGGTAGGAACAGCAGCAACACTTTGGCAGTATATAATGTTTTATGTTTGTTTCTTTATTACCATCTTTAATGTTCATCGCCGTATGTGTGTGTGTAGGTGTGTTTGCACATGTATGCGTGTGTTCCACCAGTGTGTATATGTACTGCATCATGATCCTAATGAGACACCGTAGATGAGAGGGGACTAAAAAATACGCAGAGGAACAAGAGCATGATAAGCTTCTTAACGATGATCACTCAGTGTGTTTGAGTATGACAGTGTGTACGTGTGTGTGATGCATATGTGAGTATGTTTATGTGTGTGTGCGTCTCTCTCTCTCTCTCTCTCTCTCTCTCTCTCTCTCTCTCTTGAGGCTCTCCACTCACAGGCGGAACACAATCAACGCAGCTCTCATTTGCAATCAGTAATTAGAATGCTAATTAGCCCCTGGGAGCTAACTGGAACTAGTGTATTACAAGGGCTTGATTAGGACTCCTCTATTCCTAAGAGAGGGATTTACACCTGCACGCTATTGGTTCAAACACCTGTCAGTCATGACCTCTCATACAGTTAGGTGTGATTACGACTGAATTTGAATGAATTAGTCACTGGGATAACAATTACTGAGCGGTGGTTGGCTACAACCTCAGTGATGGAGAAGGGAAGTAAAGATTAACAATCATGTTACAAGATGCCTCACCGCCAAAAGATATCTTTTGAGTATCAAATACTCACCATCAGGATTATCATAACATTTTATGTTTGCTACCCTGGTTTTTTTTCCCTATTTGATCTTACCCTACGTGCAGACATGCAGCTGAAACACATCGCAAACCACAACAAAGCTTAGATCCAGAATACAGAATTCCACTTGAACCAATGGCATTTGACACTTTGACATTGCCACCTGCAATGTGTCTAAGCCACAAACATGTTCATTTTATCATTCAACACAAGACTACATGACTCATTTTTACATAGTGTGTACAGGTATTATATACTTAAAGGCATACGCCTCTGTTTCCTATTGAATAAACTTAGCTGTAAGTGAATTCTAGAATGTGCCTTTATAAAAGTATGTTCTTGTCAGGATAGCTTTCTTTTGTTTATTGTTTTTGATGATATCTGTCCATCTCTATATTATGTAGTCTTTGAGAATGAGGTTTCAGACACTTCCCCAGCTTTCATTTCCCTGTTTCCCTCTCCCTCTGTTTTTATCCTCCGCTCTGTGCGTCTCCATCCTCCAACCGGAGAACCAAACACAGTGTCTATTTGGCTAACCACTGACTGCTCAGATCCATTCTCCTGTCTCATTTAACATAAGACTAAGTTGATAATAGCCAGAAAGTCATTAAACCAGCTCTGGATTGTGTCTCTAGCTGCTCCCAACAGTCTAATCTAAGTGGACGGAGAGAAATGGCGATGGACTTGACCAAAGCTTCTGCAGCTCCTTCATCCTGGGACTGAAAGTGAGAAAATGTAGCGTCACCCTGGGACCAAGACTCGTTAAAGCACACTAGTGCTGTAAAAGATTAGACCTTAAAGGTCAGGTAAAAGATACAACAGCACATAGTAAAACAACGTTTTTTTTTTGTTAATTTGGTCAATGTATATACAACTCAACTTTTGCCACAATGCAAAGTCAGTCTAGCGTGTGCAAGTACACTAGATAAATGCTTACACTAGCTAAATGTATGTGTGATGTTAGGCCGCGCCCACACAGACACAGCTCCTTTGGTGTTTTAATATAAATACTTCAGCATTTTGGGAAATACCCTTTATCCGCTTTCTTGCCAAGACTTAGGTGACAGTTGATACCACTCACACGTCTGTATGGTAAATATAAAGCCTGAGTCAGGGGGCTAGCTTAGCTTAGCATGAATTAAGTGGGAAACGGCTTGCCTGGCTCTGTGCAAAGGTAAAAAAAATCTGCCTTTCGCAATTTCTTGTCCGAGCCGGCTGACTTCTTAAAGTCTCCAATAGTTGCCTAGCAATGTCAAAACTCCAGTAAGTCATTGCCCCCAGTCAAGAAATAGTTCCAGCACATAACCCTTTTAAGCCCCCAAACCTTTTGTTTTTACACTTCGGGTTTTGTACAGATAATCAAATATACATACATACATAAATATACAGGTGTTAATTAATGAGCTTAAGAGGTGCTGATAGGTGGATTTTGTTATCATTGGACCGAACCCGGCTAACCCCTGCTTCCAGTCTTTATGCTAAGATAAGCTTCTTGCCTGTTGGTTCCAGCTACATGTTTAGCATACTAACTTGAGAATGGTATTAATATTCTGATTTAAGTAATGGCAAAAAAGTGTATTTCCCAAAACGCTAAGCCAGTCCTTTAATGCATTGCTATTTTCCATCCAAACGCCTACTAAAACATATTGGACCGACACTCTTTTTATCTCAGTAACGAGAAATGGTGAATTAGAAATTCATATCAGCAAATACAACTTTTTCTTAGTATCTCAAGTGCTTATATCTTGGCCTTGTCATTCTGCCGACTATCAAAAGCTTGTTGATATTCTGCTGTCTTTGTGTACTACTGGCTCCAGTGACTGTCATCACACACTCTTTCTCACACACACACACACACACACACACACACACACACACACACACACACACACACACACACACACACTGACAGTGTGAAGCGTGACTATCATATCAGGTCTAATTTTCTCCTCCATTCAGCCAGCAACCTTAGACACTGGTAAGATACACACAGACACACACACACACACACACACACACAGCATACATCACAAAGGCGTTACACCCCTTCTCTTGCTGTAAGACAGATGTGAGTGGGGTGTCATTGTGGGGTGAACAGACAGAGTGCTGGGTGATGAAGAGCAGTGTTAAAACCTTGTGTGTGCCTCCAGGCCGTGCTAACTGCATCGTGAACCCACACTTGTGAACCCACACACACACACACACACACACACACACACACACACACACACACACACACACACACACACACACACACACACACACACACACCTTCCCAGCCTATTCATTATTTGCATTGGAACTCTTCAATATTTCAGGAGACCCCTCTAATCCCATTACACCATAAGTGTGTGTGTGTGTGTGCATATTAGCAAGCTACACTGACTGTATTGGAGAGCACAGGAGAGGGCTGCGTGAGATAGTGAGAAAGGAAATCAATCTTGGCAGATGTAAAGAGAAAATGAGAGAATAAAGACAGAGGTGATAAAAGGTTGGAGGCAAGGAAAGAGAGAAGGGGAAAGAGACAGAGAGGAGAAGAAAGAAAAAATAAGGAGCTACATTAGATTGGGGTCTTTATGGTGGGCATCTTTTGAGGATAAGAAAGGGTGGGAACTCCTATTGAATGCTACGAACTGCCTTGTAGTGCTCATGTTTTGTGTGTGTGAGCGTGTGTGTCCTGCATGGCCACAGCTGGGGAATAGCTGTGAAGTCATCCTAGCAACCAAATAACAGTCTGCCAAGTTTTGCATATGCTGGAAAACCAATGGGAATGAACATGTCTAGTCATGCTGAGAGCTCAAAATATCACTTGAAATATCGTTTGATCGCTGCTATTTCAGTGAAAAGTATGTAGTAGTAAAACTAATGCATATTTAAGGTACATCTCAGGTGCATTTTCTGGATTTGAAATTGAGAGAAATTCAGTGGGAGGGATGGGTATAGATGGCAACGACTTTGGTTTATGTGTGTGTGTGTCTCCGGACATGCTGGAGGAATGGGGTGGGGTGATCACCAGCCCATCTACTTCCCCTCTACTCCCTCTACCCCCCCAGACACACGTAAAATCTGCAAGTATGCGTGTGTGTCTATGTGACTAATTACTGTGCAGAACCAGCCAAACACCTGTCTGTCGAGGAGGGAGACAAAACAATTGAGACAGAGAGGGAGGGAATGGGCTGAGAAAGAAAGAAAGAAAGAAAGAAAGAAAGAAAGAAAGAAAGAAAGAAAGAAAGAAAGAAAGAAGTAAAGAAAGAAAGAAAGAAAGAAAGAAAGAAGTCATGTCAACACCTCAACTGTGAGTGTGTGTGTCTGTTTGTGTGTCTGACAAGCCACCTCTGTCCACCATTTTCAACCTGCTGTTACATATTTAATACCCTGCCAACCCTGCATATAGACCCCTCATTATCTAAAGAAAGACACACACACACACACACACACACACACACACAATGTTTCACATTTAGGGTCGTAAGAGGAAATGTCACCTTGGTCCCAACGACAAGCGATCAGTAAAAACCTCTGACATGACTACCGCCACCCTGAGGAATTACAACCACTGTGTGTGTGTGTGTGTGTGTGTGTGTGTGTGTGTGTGTGTGTGTGTGTGTGTGAGATAAAGAATAGAGAGAGAGAGAGAGAGAGAGAGAGAGAGAGAGAGAGAGAGAGAGAGAGAGAGAGAGACAGGCAGAGAAAGAGAGCTAGATGATTTAAAGAAACAAAAATAGTCAAAGTGTTTGTGTGTGTCTGTGTGTGATTTGCATTTCAGTGGTCGAAGTAATGTACTCAGGCAGCAAGACCCCTTATTTGTCTTAGCCTCTGATGTTTCTGATCCATTAATTGGAGCTACTGAGGCGCTGATGTGAAGTCACTCTGAATAACAACATGAGCTTAACCTGTGAATGAGATGTGTGTGTGTGTGTGTGTGTGTGTGTGTGTGTGTGTCAAATGAGTCGCTGTGTGTCTACTAAGAGCCATTATCATTAGGGGTGAGTGTGAGGCTAGCTGATTTCCCATTCAGCAGTGGCTGACTGATACTCTGTAACCCTGCTCTGCTGAATGGCCCGGGACTGTTTTAACAGCCAGCCACACAAGTCGAGGCCATTTCTCATAGTGACTTCATAAAAGTCTGAAGCCCCACTTTACCCCTAAACCCACCGTGCCCCCTCTCCATCCCCCTTTATCATTTCCGTCACTATGCTCTCTCCCTCCTGTGAACTCACCATCGTGTGGTTTCAGGTAGTGTTTGAATATGTGTGAAAGAGATAAAGCTGACTTACCTGAGTTGACGAGATGAAGAAGGTGGGAACAGGCAGCATACGGCACCAAAAAAAGAGAGAGGAAGGGAAAGAAAGTTAGAAACAGTCTGTGGCTGACAACGAAACCCATGTCAAAATTTAAATTTTAAACCAGACAAAAAAAAAGACGATCATTAAAACTTTAATCACTTTTCATTTGTTTTGCTGGCGCTCATTAGACGCCCACATAAGTTAAAAACAGACCAATTCACTGTTAAGTAATTCTCAGGATTAAGTAAAAATAACTTCTTTTTTTTATCTTGCTATGAAATGATAATTTTTGGTTTAGTATAACTTGGATTTTTATATTTTGGGCATTGTTTAGATCACTTATAATATAACTGTTGGAAATCCCCAAAGAAAATGCTGAAATCTGAGAACATGACCACATCACTACAGAAAAGTCACATAGTGACTAGGTTGGTAAACTTTGACGGGTGTTTACGATGGACAGTTTGGGTAATAATTTCACCCTTCACCTTCATTTTCTCTGCCGAATAAGTTAGTTATTATATTTTATATAAGTTAGAAATAAACTTAGAGTAGAATGTTATGATCAAAACAACAAACATCAATATGAATTCTGAGTGATTTTAATTTACTGAAACAAAGACTAAATATCATAAACATGTACCCCTTGTTTGTTTATATGCGGAAGTATATGTAATTGTGTCCCTGTATGTGAATGACCAGCTTTACTTCCTATTATGTTGCTCCATTCTGTGGCTAATTGACTGGCTAATGTGGGAAGACGGACCACCAAAGAGTGAACAGCCTTTTGTTATGAAGGAACACAATACCCTCCGTGATGATGTGAGTCAAGTGGAGGGTTTCTGTATGTGTGTAAGAAGCTAAGGACTGATTTCTTTAAAAATGTATCAGTCTTCATCATCTCACGTCTTTTATTCTGACATCTTTCACCAATTCCGGCTCCAGTTTAACATTTCGGTAAAGTATCTATCAAAAGAAGACAAATGCACAGCGGGGAGGACACTACATAAATGATATAACTATGTAGTGAGTGAGCTGACTGTAACAGCAGTGTGTGAAAAACAGTACAACACATGTGCTGGTTAAAAAGTGGAGCCCACCACTGGCTAACTGCTCCTTGTAGACCAATAAAAAACAAATGCTAGATGGAGCAATATAAAAAAAGAAGACAAAAACACCCGGCCACTCATCAGGAGTATGATAGAGCGAGGCAGGAACCAAAGGGGGAAGCAGGAAGAGAACAGGGATGCTCATTAGTAGATAATGGGAGGTGTGAGTGTATCATCATGTGTAATGTGCGGTGATGGAAATAACCCAGTATGCCCACTATGCCGTTTCTGTTCCATGTGGAGGGTGAAGCCTTGTTGTGGTTTGAGCAGCGGAGGCCACCTCTAGCTAACAGCTCCTGGTAGACCTATAAATTTACCTTCATAAACAGGAGAGACTGGGAGAGAAGGGCAGAGGAAGGAGGTAGAGGAGTGTAAAGACAGAGAGGGGGAGAGGGTGGAAGGTGAGGACAAAGGAAGGAGGGAAGGAAGGAGGCATGTGGAAATGTAGGATACATAGATGAAGGGAGAAGAAATAGGGACGGAAGGTTGGTATAGATGACAGAATGGGAAAATGAATATATGTAGATATGAAGGAAATATGTCCTCTTGATTCCTGTTCTCTCATTGCCTTTCATATTTTGTGGTCTCCTCTCTTGTCCTCCTTCCTATCCTCTCTTTATTTCATCTCTTCTCGTGTCCTCATTTCCTCGCATCTTCTGTCCTCATTTCATTTCCTCTCCTTACCTCCTTCCTCTCCTATCGTCTTTTCTCATTTCCTTTCCTCTCCTGTTTTCTCCTCTCCTTACCTTCTTTCTATCCTTCCTCTCATATCCTTATTTTCTCTCCTCTCTTCTGCCCTCATTTCCTTTTCTTTCCTGTTTCTCCTGTTTTGTCTTTCCCTCTCTTTCTCCCCAATCCTTATTTTCCCTATCTTGTCCCTCCTAATTTTCTCCATTTTGATTATTTTTTATTTAAACGTAGTTTTCTTTAACATTTTCTATGTCATTCACCCCCCCCCGACCAAATACCATATATACCATAAATAGATTGAAAACTTTGAAATGCAGGAAGGTGAAAATGTTCGTGACTAGGCTGGTTTGATCATTACTAGGCTCTCTACGACTCATTGGAGTGACAGGCCTCAGAGGGGTTACCCCGCTCAACCTTACTCAAGAGGCTTCTTCTTTTCAACCAATCACTTCCCCAGATGGTGCCGGGTCATCCAGGAAGTAGGAAGTAGGGGTCGACCAATGAAAAAGCAGGCCTGGCCTTTTACCGCTGACCCGTGACACCTTCCACCCACAAAAACAGACAGAACCGTGTGTCTGTCTGTGTGTCTGTCTGTCTGTGTGTGTGTGTGTGTGTGTGTGTGTGTGTGTGTGTGTGTGCGTGCGCGCGCAGGGGAAATGAAGAGTAGACTGGTGTCCAGCCCCCCTGCCAGACAAAGACAGAAGCCTTGACCATTACTGTTTAGTGGTGGGACAGAGACACACACACACACACACACACACACACACACACACACACACACACACACACACACACACACACACACACACACACACACACACACACACACACACACACACACACACACACACACACACACACACACACACACACACACACACACCAAATGACTGTCTGCATGTTTTAGTGGCCAACTGTGCATTTAACCTTTACAGCTTCAAACTTTATGACCAAGACAAACAACACATAGACAGCTAAACAGACATGACTGCCGCAGTATTTGATGGTGAGCGTCTTTGCAAAATAAACTATGAATAAAGAAACTACAAGCCTAAATGAAATAAAATGAGAGGAAATGGACTTAGACAGCGGGCCATAAAATGTTGCAATACTTTACAAACTGCAGCAAACTAAGGCGTAAATTTCTCCAAATAGTTTTCCCTTGAGTCTCCTGTCTCTTTCCCTCTACTCCATCCATCATAACGAACCCCAGAGATCTCTGAAAACTAAGATGACTCGATGAGAAAAAAGATATATCACGCCATCCTGCCACATCAAATTGTCTTTTTTCCTGTTCTACTTTAACTTTTTTTAAATCCAACTTCTATGGCTTTATGTTTGACTTTCCAAAAAATGTGTGCGTCCATATTGATAAGTGTGTGTGTGTGTGTGTGTGTGTGTGTGTCTGTGTGACATTTTCTGCGTGTGCTGTGCGTGTCTTTTGAAAGCAGCTGGAAACTTCTCAGAGAAGTGAGCCTCCAGCTAGGGCAGTCATCCACTATTAGTTTTACTGTTAAGACCATCAGACTCTTCCACTCTCTCTCTCTCACACACACACACACACACACACACACACACACACACACACACACACACACACACACACACACACACAGGCGCACACGCGCACAGTGGGGTAACAGCGCTGTTTCTGAACTTTAGGCCTTAACTTTTCAAGTGTTTGGCTCTCTAATAGTCTCAAGTACCACAGCTTATCTTATCTCCATTGACTTTCAATGGCACCAATTCTTCTTCCACTAATGCTCTTTTGTGAGACTTTTTAAAGCTCACTTCAAATTTAGATCTAGCAGAAGAGGAATCCTTGTTTTGGGGTGTAGACAAATAAAATATGGCTTTATTTCACCATTTCTAGACTTCCTGGATCTTACCTGTGGATTCGAGACCTGGATATCCCATCAAATTCAAGAAATTCTCTAATATTTTTGTAATCTTGGAAAACTGATTTGACTGAAGGTATCTTTCTCGAATTGCCATGTAAGATTATTCTCAACAATAATTTTGCATCATCTCAAGATTGTGAAACAACTGCTACAAGTGCCAAAAACATATACATATAAAACATGATGACATTTGAGATAAGACACACTGATCAAAAAGAGGCTTTTGAACCCACATATCCATCTGTGCTCTGAATGATTTGCCAGCCCTGGGGAATCTTTGCCGCATCTATCTCCCACTCTCCTTGACTTTTTTTTGTCATTTCCCATTCCTTCTTTTACCTCCATCTCTCCCCTAGACCCAGAATGCTAAAAGACTCTTCCCTGCTGCCTTTGAACCAAGATCAGAGGGAGCGTTTTGGCTCACACACACACACACACACACACACACACACACACACACACACACACACACACAACAACACACACACACACACACACACACACACACACACACACACACACACACACACACACACACAGCGCTGCTGCTCGTTCAGGTGCAAGAGATCGTCTGCTGTTTTGATTGCCAGGCTCTCTCACTGTGTCTCTCTATCCAGGACATTTTAGGTGAGAAACAACGTTTCCTTTCAGTCATGGACCTTCGTCAGGCCTAACAAAAGTAGATCCTTAACCAAAGTATCTAGAAATGTATTTTGTATTATCTAATTTTCCTACGCACCTGTCTTCCAGGTGTGCATTAGACAGCAGATGTAAATGTTCTCACTACTATGCATCAGATGGCTTCCCTTCTCCTTTCTTTGTATCACTACTGACCCGTTTCACTGCTTTTGAAATGATAAAACCAGTGTCACTGTTGTGCAATAATTGTACAATATGTCTTTTTCATTTATACCACTGTTGTCTTCATGGCCTATGACAGTTACACAATTTAATAAATCAAGATCGAAAATCTCTGCTTTGAAAAAAAAGATTTTTAGAAACCACAGTACTAAACCATCCTTAACTTACAGCTAAAATATCAATAAGTGATCTTAAAATAGAAATGTGAATGTGTGAAATAGGTGACGAATGGATAGAGACTATTGTGATGGATAGATAGATAGATGGATGAGCAGCTGGAGGTTTAATTTCCATTTTGAAGAAGTCACAATAAAAGGCAGCTGCTGCTTTTTGAACGGCAACATTGTCATTGGTGTGTGTGTGTGTGTGTGTGTGTGTGTGTGTGTGTGTGTTTAAGCAACATTAAAAAGAGCAAAAACAGGTAGGAGGGGAGCAAGCTTAACTGCTACCTTTTACACCTGTCAGGAGCCAACTCAACTATGTTTATACTATATTTATATCTGACACACACACACACACACACACACACACACACACACACACACACAAAGAAAGAGAAACAGGCGGCAGTTGCAAACAAGCGGTTCAACAACGTAGCTGCAATTTTGTGTAAATGTTTTCTTAGAGAAACACACACCTACACATTCAGAGTTGTGTGTATTGTGGAGCTATCATATAGTTGCTGTCAAATCCACCGCCAATTATGACCATTAGGAGTCCCATCATGTCACTAGCTGTCCCTGTGCCGCTACCCCCCTGAGCCTCCCTGCACCTCCCTCTCAGAGCCCAGACCCTATAATCTAACCTCACTTTGCTCCCATCACACACACACACACACACACACGCACACGCACACGCACACGCACACACACACACACACACACACACACACACACACACACACACACACACACACACACTGTTTTATCTTTTCCTTCTTTCTTTCCATGTCATTTTTTTCAGAAAGAGGCAAATGGACGTTTGACGTATAGAAATAAACGTTCTTCCTGTACGGATAAAGAGCCAGAAACAGCAAAGTACTAATGGTGAAACATTTTCATTTTTCTACCTTTCTACCTTTCTTCCCATCATCCCCCCAACACTGGTACCTCAGTGATGTTTGAATTGTGTGCATTGGATTGGAAAGGAAATGGCCATTAAAGTATGGAGAGCAGAGGGAGAAGTGCACTGCATTTCACACACTCTGAAAGCTCTGGTGCTATATGTTGGGACCTGTCATTGAGGGAGATATACACATTTCCTGTGGGTAAAAACACGTGTTTACACTGAGTCAAACTGTGTGTGTGTGTGTGTTGTACAGGAAGCCATTAGCTTGGTAGCCAGGGGCTAGACAGTAGTTAAACCACCTGTTTGAGTTAACAGGTAGCTCTTAGTTTACGAGCTAAATAAACCATGTACCTTTCCATTGGTTGCTAAAAAGAAAAAAGGAAATGTTTTCAAACGAAAAAACAAATGGCATGTTAACAAGTAATGGTCAAATTTTATAAACATATTGAGTGACAAAAAAGTTATTCTAACCATGAGGAATCATGACAATGTCTTTAAAAAGAAAATATTTGAGTGAAAGATTGACGCTCATTTCCAAACCCAGCTGAGTGAAGAGGATCACAACTCTAGCACAACTCTCTGTGGGGTGATGTCCCCTTCACGCACAAACACACATACACCACTTTCTTTGTCTGCATCTGGGAACGGCAGAGTCACCAACATGTTGCTGCCTCTGCAGTGCCAGGAGCCGACACTTCCCTGCTCTCCGAAGTGTTTCAACAGCCAGAGAGGGACCCAAACCGGGGTCACTGCAACATTTAATTGGATGGCCGAACCATTCTGTGGGTGTTGGAGTGTCCGGAAAAAGTCACATTTGACATTTATGAACACAGCTCTTTCTTAGTTAAGTTACAGAATTGTTTTTTTGGTTATAACGTTTTAAAAAAAGAAAGAAATTAATTTCAAATATACAGCCATCATATAGCATTTAATGCTGTAAGGAGAAAGGCTTGACTTCAACATTAGAAAAGAAACAAGAGAAGGATGAAAAAGTATCATGTTTAAGTGTCACAGCAAGTGGTAATAGCACCAACACACACACACACACACACAGACAAACGCACACACGCACACGCGCACACACACACACACACACACACACACACACACACACACACACACACACACACAGGTGCAGCACCCTGTAGTGTCCCAATGTGTGTCATTAGGCCTATCAGGGCCACTCTAGAAGGATTAGAGGACTGTTAAGAACAAGGCTTCACACACACACACACACACACACACACACACACACACACACACACACACAGAGAGACTGACAGCTCACCACTGGTTTGTCTGCACGCTGCTGAACATCAAATCCTTGCTCATATGTGTATTTGTATGTGTGTGTGAGATCGCACGTGCCAGTATCTGGTGTATCATGCTGGGAGCACTGAGCAAAGATATCAGTATACCGCTGAGCCCCTCACAGAGCTAATCCATCACACACGAGCACACACACACACACACACACACACACACACACACACACACACACACACTACATTTTGAAAATGGTTATGTTTTTTTCTTTAGTGAGTAAGCCAACAGTTTGCAACACTTTGAAATTGCATTCCCATATGTTCTTAAATTAACAGCGCAAGAGAAGAGAAATGGAAATTACAAAAAGAAAAGAGAAAGAAGCAGGAAGAGGGGACAAAAGGAGCTCTGTTAACTTTCTATTGATGCTGCTTGTTTGAATAAAAACTATCACAGATGGTTCTTTAAATATATATTGGAGTGGAGTCCCTCACCCAGCATATGCACTGACAGTCTGTCTGTCTTTATTCACCCCCTTTTTCTATTCCACCTCTCTCTAATAGGGCTTTCCAACCACTTTGGGAGGGGAAGAGGACAGGCAGAGGAGAAAGAGAAGGATGGATAGATGGATAATGTAGAGAAAGGCTGGAGGGATGGTGTAGAGGTTATGGAGGAGGGTGTAAATGCAGCAGCAGAGCAGTGAGTCAGTCAGTCAGTCAATGGTTTGGAGAAGAAGCCAACACAAAAGGAGTTGATGTGTGTCTTTTCAAGGCTGGTGTTTTGTGTGTGTGTGTGTGTGTGTGTGTGTGTGTGTGTGTGTGTGTGTGTGTGTGTGTGTGTGTGTGTGTGTGTGTGTGTGTGCATTGCTAATGTGTATGTGTGTGTTGGTGGGGGGAACTACCCCTTTTTAAGGGGTAGCTTGGGGGGCTGACAATGGGGTGGAGGGTTGGGTGCATTAAGCTCCCTTATAGCAAGCTGAGCGCAGTCACCGAGCCAAGGGGCTGGTCATTTCGCTGTCTTCACTGAGGGGGAAAAAAGGAGGGGAAGGGGTGGGGGGTGGGGGGGTCTCTCTGTGGTGACAACATCCACCTCTTCTTTTCTCGAACCATTCTTGTGCTTCTCCACAGGCTTTTCTTCAGGGTTAATACAGCCTGCAGCAGAGAATGGGATGGGGTGGCTTGGTGGAGGGGAGCGCTTTAAGGCCAAAACGAAAACCCCTCCAACCCCAAAGGCTTTTATTACGATCAAGAACTGTTGGAGCACTTCAATTCTGGGGAAGTTAGACTGACAGAAACACAGGGCTTGATACAATTTGTTCTTTTTTTCTTAGCACTTGATATACAGTATGAGATGAAAGAGATGTATGACGTCATATAGAAAAGTGAACAGGACAAAAGCAAAAGCAGAAAAAACATGAAGGAATGACAAATAAGCTGCAGATGCTATGGCACTTTTTGTCAACATCAAGGCAGCGAGGCATCCTCATTTCCATTGTGGTACTTGATGTGGAGCACAAACATGCACTTAAAGATTAAAATAATGTTATGAAGACAGAAGCATGGTGTCTGTGAACTAAAAGCTAAAGTTGTTAGCGTTAGCTTGCTGGCTAAAATGTTTTGGATTTTATATGGTGATGGGGTCTTGAAAGTTATTGTAAATATTTTGAAATCATAATTCATCTAACGCTGCTTGCAGCTCAGGTAGGGTCAGTTGGAGCCTACGTGGTTGTAAACAAAGTAGCATCTTATGCTAATGTCGAGCTAATATTTTCTTTGCTAACAACCTGTTTATTTACAATGTATCTAATTTTAACAAACGGCAGACTTAAGATGTATTAATGGTAGTGTGATAACACTCACTCCTGTTAAAATAAAAAGTAAAATGTTGCTTGTAAATATTAAAAGTTTAAACAGTTCGGACAACTTAGTCCGCTAATGTTGCGGAATGTTCAAAGCACCGGTGGAAGAGAAGAGAGTGACAAAAGAAAGCGAAGCAGCAACAGTGAGTGAATGAGAGAAAGGGAAAGGATGAAAGCTGTCTCCACTTTAAAGTGGATTAGGGGCACACAGTGCTGAAACAATAGGAGGTAAAAAATCTAATTAGGCCTCCCGAAACATCAAACGAGGGAGGCCAGGAATAGCTGAGCTTCCTCTGTCGCTAATCTGTTGACTCAATGTGAACGATACACACTGTTATTCACCACCGAAGACAAGCTGTTCTGCTGCTCTCCGCCTCTGTGTGCTGTGTTTGACTTCTTTTCTCATTTGCTGCTTTTTTCTGCTTTTTGCTTCTGTCCGCTTTTGAGTCTTTGGCTTCAAAGGCCTCAGTGCGAAGGTACAGCTGAAGTCAAGCTAAGAAATGTTGACTGCTGAAGGTAATATTATGTGGTTTCTGGTCTACCCTGTCCTGTGTGGTCTTGTCCTGTCCTTTCTTCTGTCCTGCTCTGGTCTTTTTTTAGGGTCCTGCAATTTGTCGACTTTGTGCCACCTCAGCTCTGTTCTGGTTTTCGCTTCCCTGCGGTCATTTTGTTCTTGACAGCTTACCTCAATGTACATATTCCATATTTTTGTTCTCTACCCTGTCATCTTATTTCTTCTCATCTCATACTGTCAGTTGTTCTCCCCCACCCTGTGATCTGACTTCAGAGGAATGAAACTTACATACAAACATTCATATGACGTCCATACAAAAAACACTGATCTGAGTTCTGTGGCCCATAACTTATCTTGGGCTGAATACCCCTCAGGGGAACAAAAGAGGCGATAGAACGACAGGCGACATAGAACTTAAATAATGATGTCCTAACTTTGAAATCCGTACCCCTGGTTTTGCCACTTACTGCCCCAGACTTTTTTTTAATCCTGTGCTTACTGTTGGTTTCCTCTATGTCATGCATATTTTACTCTCATCCTTCCAAAAGAAAATTGTATTTTCAATCCAATAACATCCCTAAAATAAGTAAAGTAAGTCAGTAATAAGTCAAAACTATACACTTTATTATTAGCTGGTGTATATCCAGTATCAAGACCCTTTGTTGCACACTTGTCTACATCTGGATGTCTATAGCACTGGAGTTTCCTTACAAAATGACTTTCTCTCTCTCTACCCCTCCCACAGTTCCCAGTAAAGGAGAAGAATGCCCCAGCAGCGATGCATGTTCCATTGTTCACGCTCTGCCTCCAATTTGCTCTCCACATTCTGTGGCCTCGGCCGAGACGTTACGCCGGCTTAAGGGACAAATCGCACACACAAAAAGGGAGAGAAAGAGAGGAAGACAGAGGTGGGGGGTGTCGAGTAAAGATATGGAGAAACGAGAAGGGGGGGGGGAGAGAGAGAGAGAGAGAGAGAGAGAGAGAGAGAGAGAGAGAGAGAGAAATAGGGCTAACCCTCTTCACAGCAATGCAATTATGGTCTGCATTTGAAGCCGGCTGGGTTTTGTGGCAGCCTCTCTTGCTCTTTCTCTCACCGTCACTCTCTGTACTTTAGCGGCGCAGCTAATAGCCATAGCCACAGCAATTTCTACGGTACATGACATTAACATGGTAGCGTGTCGCCGACAAAGGGAGGCATTCAAAGGGACTTAGAAAAGAGCAGCGGTTTCGCCTGGTTAAGTAGGCCTGAACCTGCCAAGACGGCAAGACAGACAGACAGCTAGTGTGTTTATTACCAGAGCCACCTAGGGAGAGCAGAGGAAAGGATGTGCGGCCAGAGAGCAAAGATAAATTAGTCAGACAGACAGAGAAAAGCAATGACACCCTCTTTGCCATAGTGTCCATGCTCTTCCCCTTTAGCTCCGTTACAAGTGGCCCTTAAAATATGCACCGCTAAAAAGTCGGAAGCAGCCGCATGAGTCAATGAAACCTTACCCCTCCCATGTCCAAAAAGAATGCAGACACTTTAAATGACGCTATAAAACAATGCGATACGAGGAATAGCACGCCAAATATGATTGGGTTTCATTTTACGTATGAGTAAAATTCAACACATAACTGGGACCACCAACTAAGACAGCTGCTCGCTCTGCTGCCACTAAGAGTATTAATATACGCAGAAAAATCATACATGTTATGGGAGTGACCAGGAGTGTCTATGTGCCAGTGTGTGTGAGAAACAGGTGGTCAATTTAATAATTTGACACACAGTAGCAATGATTTTGTTCCTTCTTTATCGGAGTGTTACCCTGACTAATTTGAGTGAGCATGTGTTTGCTTTAATGCCAGATTCTCCACGGGCCTTGAAATGAAAATACAATGAGAACATTGTGCCACTGTATGATAACCCCTTACACACACATTATACACGCAAACGTACAGATAATTTCAAATTTCAGTATACACATTATCTAAGCTTAATGCAAATATGATTTCTTGCATGATGCTGTTGTATATGGCATATCTTGCAACATAAAGGATAAACAGCTGCTGAAGTGATTGCCAATATAGTTCTTCTTAGTTAGAAATGATCTTCTTCACTTCCCCCTTCGACACATCCTAATGTAATATTCCTATATTGTGTCTAATGGTACAAAAAGTTACCTTATTGTGATTGTGTACTTTGTATGGCATCGTTCTAAAGATGCATTGCAGGATTACTATCATTGGGTCTATATTTGCATTAGTAATGGTCTCTATCTCTGAAACACACACATATACATACATACACACACACACACACACACACACACACACACACACACACACACACACCCAGCGCAGGATGTGTGAGGTTAAAATGGGGGGAGATGAGCAGAAGGCAGAGTTAGTCAGTGGCCGTGGGTTTGACACAAAAGACGTTTCCAAAAGAGAAAGTTGGGAGGCACAAAGAGAGAAAGAAACGAAGGAGCAAAACGGCTGCCTGGGCACAGAAGGAGGAGGAGGAGGCTAAAGTGAGGGTAAACTCCCACATTTATACACACATGCACAACAAGGGAACCCCCGCTCCATTCAACAGACCATCTGTGGCTTGAAATGGATGAGTGTTGTGTGTGTGTGTGTGTGTGTTTTCAAAAACATTTCGGTTTTAATTCTGGTGCCTCCAAAGCAGGCGGAGCAGAGAGGGGAGGAAGGGAGGAGAAGAGGGAGGCAGGCGTGAAAGGTCCTGCGTCCTATCACTCTCCTTAAAAAAGAGGGAAGACCGTACACAAATGAATGAGAGATACAGAGAGGGAGGGTGTGTGTGTTTGCGCGTGTGTGTGTGTGTGTGTGTGTATGTGTGTGTGTGTGCGTGCGTGCGAGGGCCCCTATAACATAGGGCCAACTACACAAACCAAATTACACGGGGCGAGCTGGACAGACACAGCTATTTTGTTAACAAAACCACTCTGAAATCTGGCATTAGGGACACACAGAGTGACTAACTAGGAGAGACGTTAAGGGCCAGTTTAGGAAATCCACCATGTCCCACTTGTTAGAAAAATACACAATCAATGCTTTTAATGCCAAATTAGCCCAAAATCATTTCAGCCATTGCCTTGCCACAAGGTGTTCCTATCAAGTTAATCAAATCTGGGATGTACAAACCTAAATATGTGAGCTATCTTTAATATATAGTATAATATTCCTTTCTTTGTTGTCCTTATTGTAGTTTGTTGTGTTTTATTACTATGACATTCCTATAGAGATTTGCACTGTGTAGATGGTCCTTAATAGTGATATTATATTATATTTATTATATATTTATTGTTAGTAGTCTTATGGGAATATTGCCATATAATCCTAGTGTATTCATAATTCCTAATCATGATTTGTTTTTAGCGTTTTGAGATTTGGAAAAATCTGTTAGATGCTGTTAGATTTCAATTTTATGTGTATTTTTTTTTTTCACTGATAAAAATGACACATCCAAAAGGAGTAATTTATTTAGAAAAAAAAATGAAAAAGATACTCCTCAAAATGGTTTAACTTAACTTGTTTTTGCCTCTTTCGGAGTCTCCATCCCCCCCTCTCCTCTCCTCTCCCTGTTGTTGTCTCGCTCTCTCCAGATTGAGTGCCTCCAATTCATTTCCACCCCCCTCCATGTCAATTAATTAAGTGCACGCTTTTCTTTAGCCGTGCACGCCAATTAGCATGAGATAAATATGCATTAGTCGAATTATCTCATCTTGTCGTTTACCCCCCTGCACCCCTGTTCTGATGTTAACGGTAATTTGCATCATGAGTATTTTTAAATGCGTGTTAATTAGGCCCAGGTATTAGGTCCTACCTTGATACGGGACCTAAGGAACGTGTTTAAGTGCTTTTACAGCAAATGGGAACCTGACATGTTTTAATTAAAGGGGTACAAATGAGTCGGAAGGGAGGTGTTTGCATGCTGTAGCATATGGCGAAAGTAAAAGCTTAATTATATAAATATATATGTTTTAAAAAATCTGATACTGATATCATTATTAATAGCAGTGTGTTTGTTGTGTTATTTCTAAAACAAATATTCCAAGGACATGTGGCCCTTTCAGTCATACATTTCAAAGCAGTATACTACTATCAGCCCACTTGTAAAAATGAAAAATATGATCCCTTCCAATAACATGATGCCAATGGCCTTCTCAATCTCCAAACTTCCTGCAAGATAATCAAATAATGGGCCCAGAAGTCGATTTTCTCTAATAGGCGTAGGGGCAATTCAAACGATAGACTTCATAGCATTACATCACTCAGAGAGCACTCTGACAAGCCATTTACTGACAATGAATTACCTCACTGCCCATAAAAACTAAACTAATGTGAAATATCACATATTTTAATCAACTTGGAGGAGGGGGAAAAAGTATTGCTCCTCTCAAATATTTGGACCAAGGCCGGACATTTTGGTGGCAAGCCTTAATTAAATTAACGTAGGACTATATTTGATTTGTGCCCATTAAAAACTCTGAGCTTTATGGCTCAATTCCTAAAAAGTATCACCAGAGGTTAACGACTTGTAGAAAAGGACCGTGCAGGTTTTTTTTAATTACGTGTGGACAGTGTTTTATTGTCCAAAACTAAATCCAGGAAAGTGATTTTTCAACAGGTTCTCCTGCTGCGCCTCAGCATTAAATCAAAAGAGGATCATCTAAAGGACACAAGGCTTCATTTTGTGTTTCTGTAAAACTAAGTGAGGAGAGGAAGAGAAGGATGGATCGGGTGTTTGCACCCAATACATTCTCTCTCTCACACATATACACGCAGTAGAGAGAGTAGTCTCAATGGGAACTTACTCTTAAAGAAATCAGTTATCTCGGGAAGAAACTAAGAACATTTTAGATAGCTAGATACTGCAGAAATAAGTTGCTATAGGAGTGTTATAATTATACAGTATAATTAAAACACTACTATAGCAACTTATTTTATGTCATAATTCAGTATGGAGTGACTTTGAGCACCGGTACACAATTCGAGCATTTAGCAATATTCCTTCTCCTTCCCAATTCTGGTCTTTTTTGTGGGATTATTGACGATAGGTAAAATATAGAATATTGCCAGCTTTCATTTATCTGCTGCTATCTTTAAAACGCATGGTTGGGATTTTTTAAAGTGGGGTTGGGAGTTATTTATCTATAGTCAGTGCATTACCTACAGTAGTAGTAGTAGTAGTACCGTGCCGATGTTAGGGCACGGAAACTAAGCAATGGACTGCTGTTTACGGTGGAACACAGCCAAATGTATTTTAGCCACCAAAAAAAAGCCTACTGAAAAAAAACAGTAAGTGTACGCTATATTTACATTAATAAAAAAAATAATATATTCACCTCTTCACCTTGTCATCAGTTATAAATCAGTTAGTTTTGTGTTATTGTGTGTTTTAAAGGGTTAGTTCGGATTCTACACATCTGTTGTCATAGGAAGAATCTCTAAGTGAGGAAGAGCTTCATGAAGTCCAAAAAAAGTAAAGGATCTGCTACTGATGGAGCTGGTTTGCTGAGCACTAAATGCTCTCACATAACAAAGCCTGAATGGCTGAGAAAGAAAGTGCAGCATAGTGTCAGTATGTGTGTGTGTGTGTGTGTGTGTGTGTGTGTGTGAGACCTCTTGTTTCTTGACCTCCGGAGCCCTCAGTCCAAGCCGACATACTCAGACACAAGCTGACAGGACCTCCCACCTTCTCTCGCTCTCTCTCTCTCTCTCTCTCTCTCTCTCTCTCTCTCTCTCTCTCTCTCTATCAATTATCATTTGTCCAGATTGAGCATGCATCATCTGCCTCAACTTTAGGGGACGCACTCACTCAAAA
>NC_135866.1:23741303-23848803 GCF_031162955.1 Sander vitreus
TTCTCCCTTTTTTTAAAAAATCCATAATCTATGAATATGCAAAAAAAAAATCTTCTCAAACGTTTACCTACTGGAGACACGAAGTCTCCTACTGCACTAAAAAGTCCATTCTCAATGTGCACTGGATGTTTCAAGTTTCCAAATCACACTTGCATACTGGCCCATGATTGGCTTTTACTTGTGATGTCACATATCCTGCTCATACGCACACATCACGTAAAACTGAGATTTCAGGTGAGTTCAAAGAAACTTTCTTCCTTTTAGCAGATGAAAGTGAAAACAGCCTTCTAGTGTCAAACCCTGCACATGCATCACTGCACAGTGAAGCTCAAACATCCAAGTCAAGTAACAAGAAGCAAAACACATTTTTGTACTTCAACTTTGACAGAAATGTGTAATTTTAAGTTAATGGTCCTGTTAATGAATTCATATTTGTTTAAATTTACCAAACTTGAAATGCTGATCATAACACCATACATACACACACTTTCAATGTGTGTGATATGAATGGCTGCCAATAGGGGATTCCCCATTACACAAGCAAGGAGGAAAGATTTAGAACATTAAAAAAGAAATTCAGGGGGGCATGTACTGGTCAGACATGTTCCCCAGATTGGGCAGAAAGAAGAAAAATGTTTATTCTTTAGCTCTCTAATCATTGAGGGGGTTAGGGATTCATCTGTAATGACCAAATATGGGCTCTCTTCCTGCTGGAAGACTAATGGCTTTAGTATTAATGAAAGTCTTTCTTTCCCAGGATGAGAAATTAATCAAAGATAGAGAGGGAGAAGGAAGATATTAAAAGTTTAACTGGGGCTAAGTAATTAATTACCATCTCAGAGAGCCTTTGACAAAGATAAACTCCTCCAGATTAAGATTTATGTATACACTGTCCAGACGAGTACATCACAAAGGGCAGGATCATATGTGGAAGCAGGATGGAAGAAAGGAAAGAGAGATAGAAAACAGGAGAAGAACGGGTGGAAGGATGGGAAAGAGGAAGGTAAATAGCCCAAAAAATTAATGGAGGAGAAGAGGAAGAAAAGAAAGGGAAAATAGAGCATCAAAGGGAATACGTGGGGACGGAGAGAGAAAGGAGAAATTACATAAGTAGCGAACAAAAAACTAATGATGGGAGGAAAACCAATAGGAAATGGAGGATGAAAAGAAGGTAAAATGAAAGGAAGCAGGGCAGAAAGTAGTAGGAAACTTAAATGAGAAAAAAAGGGAAGAAATGGTGGGAGACAACAAGAGATAAAGGAAATAAAACATGAAAGAAATAAAGAAAGGACAGTAAAAAAAAAGAATGGGTAGGAATAAAAGTACAGATAGTGGAGGAAGGAAACAACTCTCCCCATCTACCATCACCTTCCTCTCCTCTCCCCGCTGACAACCCTCCTCCTTCCTTCCTCCGTCTCCCTCTCTCTTCCCCCCCCCCCTCACTCTCTCATTCTCCCCTCACTGTTAAATTATTCACGGGCCACTTCTGCACCACGCTTGATTAAGTTTTCATTTCTGCAAATTACCATTCGGAAACGCGCCGCGCTACTGAATCACATAACCACTACAAGCTACAAGACTGTTTACCTGCTGTTATACAGAGAGAGGGGAAGATATGCAAAGAGAAACAAAGGCAGCATAAATGATTGCATTATACCTTAATCATTTCTTTGTATTGTTTTGATCATTATGTATTGTAAACCGCTTTGTCAACACGGTTAATTCTTCGACAGTCATGCCGGTAAAGCAACTTTCGATTCAAGTGCAAATTACAAGCTGAAAAAGAGACAACAAAACAGAAACGTTGAAAAAGATAAACAGATGTAAAGAGAGTGTGAGGCTGCTGTTCTAGTCTCTAATCTACTGTACATACATCGTGATGTACTCTGATTGCACAAACACTCAATAGATTCCATTAGGTAGAACAATGAGAGGGAGACCAAACATTTCACACCCAGTTAAACCCCTATTAGTGGGAATGCATTGTATGCATTTTTTAAGCATTTGAAGTGTCCAGCACCGGAGAACTTCACAGCAACCGAGAAGAATGTCTTTACGTGACTAATTGCGATCCAACCTGTTTGCACAAGTGGAATTGCAATAGGAGATTTGTACACTTCTCTATGCATAGGAAGTTAAAAATCAAAACGTAAAGCTGCACTAAGGATTTTTTTTTTTAAATACTTGCAAAGGAAAAAAATGAGTATGAGTGATGTGAAAAAAGTCGCTACTGGTGATAAACCTACGGAGAATTTTCATCCAACTGTGCCACCGTAAGCGCTACACAGTGCTTTAGCATCTTCTTAGCTAATTGTTTTGGATTTAAAGCACACAACTTTACTATTCTGGTTCACTCTCACCGCTCTCATCAACCTTGTTTCCAGCCGCAGCTATCGTCGGCAAAGAAAAACTATGATGAACCCCGCTCTGCGCTAGCAAAAGACAATTGCAGTTCTAATAACAGACTACAAATTGTCTCAGTTACGAGCTTGCACGTCGTCACCAATATTAGACCTTCATTCATATCACACATTATAAGATTACACTTTAAAAGAGGCTAGCTGATGCAAAACAAAGTTTACGTTCACAGTGAGAGTGACAAATATGTCAGAATATAGTATGGTCAAGTTTTTGTACCCTATGAACCTGAGACATTCCAATTTTCTGGAAAACAGCAAAGGCATCCTCTCCAAACATTAGGGCTGGGACGATGTGCTTTTGTCCCGATTCAATTCTTTCAGGACACACGGGTGCCGATTCGATTTGTATTGTGATTATCATTTATTGCCATTCTAGAAGTATTGTTATTCGATAGTATAGTTTTAAAAGAGTTTTTAAATTGTGATTTTCTTTTCCTTCTTAAAATAAAAAACAAAAGTTGAATAACACGCTTCTAAAGACAATATATCATGAACATAAACGGAACATATTTAGGTGAATCATTGGTATGAAGAAATAAAAATGGATTCTGGGGAAAAGAATCAATATTAAAAATCACGATACATACGTTTTTTTAATTTTTTCCCTCACCCCTACCAACCATCATTCAAACGAAATAAAAAGCACACGTTCGTTGTTGGAGATTTAACACGACAACAAAGATCACAAAAAAAGGATTGCAGTGAGCACAAGCTCTTTTCATCACCCCATTGAAAAATACAGTTGACTACAGTCCGAGCAATTGTCTCCTCAATCCACGACTTCTGGAGCGTCCTGCCTGGCGCCCTGCATGCCTAACAGCCCATCATGTCTATGATCAACAAGCTAGAGGGGATCCACCGGGGCGACGTAAGTGGCAGTTAGGGAAATGACCGGTGGTTAGGATGAAGAACATGCATGTTTAGGCCTGGGAGAGGCAGTGGGAGGTGTAGCCCTGATTTGTGTATGCCTGTGTCTGCAGGTGTGCAAGAGAGTAGGAGCTCTATACATTTCTGGATGTATGGTATGATTAGGGAAGGGCAAGGTCCTCGCAGGGGTGAGGACTATGGCTGTGCGTAATGCATATGTTGCCAGTATGCAAGAACGTCTGTGCTGTGTGTATAACATAGTAGTCTCTGAGGCCCTCTAAGGCAGCAGGTATCTAGCTCTTGTGAAACAACCTCATACATTTCTTAGAAAACCTGGACTAGACCCCCCTATGGAAATTACACTGAAATTATTAGGACACACACACACACACACACACACACACACACACACACACACACACACACACACACACACACACACACACACAAATCGGAGCACACACACATGCACTCTTCCTTTTCTTACGCCTCATTACCGCTAATATTGGTTCACATAGGTAGATTTATGGTTGGGCATATGTACAGACAGCTATTCAGCAACAGAACACAAAGGGCTCCTCTGTGGCTACAAGATAAAGATAAGCATCAGACCATATACACACACGCACATGCACTTACACCTGTAGCTAGCAGATAAGCGCTGGCCTTTCATTGTAGAAACAACAGGTTCTGATTTATTACTTTGGATAACTGCAGCAAAATGCCTACAATTATACTTTCCTCACTGTGTGTGTGTGTGTGTGTGTGTGTGTGTGTGTGTGTGTGTGTGTGAGAGAGAGAGAGAGAGAGAGTGGTAGGCAGTTGATTTGTGTGGTCTCTCTGATGAAAGCAATCTGTCACTGGGTGGCTACACTTGTGTCAGGCGGTATCATGTACGGTTGCATCTATGCGTATTGTGAGCGCGGTGTGTAAAGGTTGCATCGTAGATTTATGGTCGTCTCCCATGGCGAAACAACCAACACGGTTCCTCCTGTAACGACTGACAATGGACGGTGGATTAACGGTCCGCCTTCAGCCTTCAGCCTTCCTCCCGTCTCCTCCTCTCCCTCTCTCCTTCTTTCTCTACCTCACTGTGTCTCTCTGCTTGTTAAAATCCGGCCTCCTAATTAGTGCTTGTGGAGCCTGGTGATATACTATCTGCTATCTTTCTTACACATGCTGAAGAAAAGGAGACATTTATTTTAGTGGTCTTTGGTCTTTCTCTTTCCTTGTCTGTGTCGCCTGGATAGTGTCCGATTCCTTATCTGCTCTGCCTCCTCTCTCACCGTCCTTTGTTCTGCAAATCACACTTTTTCTTTCTGCTTGACTGTTGCTATGTCAAATCAGGCCGTGTTCAGTCCGGCATTAACACTGTGTCTGAAAAATGTAGCCTCCTCATTCATTTCAGTTAGACCATTGTGTTGACACAGCAGGGATCCCATGGCAGAGGACTATGCCAAAGAATGCAAGGTTTTCCAGCAAAAGTTGTTGCCTTTTCTTTTCTTCTTTTTTTTTTTTTTACCTGGTTCAACTTTTGTAAAACAAACACTTACACCACAGGAAAAACCCTTTCTTACATTTTTGTACTCTTTATAATAGAATCAAAGTTTTGTTTCACTTGGGAACATCTTTGGTTACTGGTGGCAATGCTAAGAACGTCTTATTAACAATAAGTACTTCAATTCTGTTCAAAATGTCATACTTATCAACCACTGGAGACAACAAGAGAAGACGAGTAAGTTGTGTATCTGTGTCCAACTCAAACAAACTGTGGGCTGAGAGGATTTATGGTATTACGTTGGTATAAAAAAGTAGGCTAAGGAAGCCGGCCAACAAAATGAAAGCGTTTGCGCATGCACACAAGTACGTGCAATGGACGCATTCCAACTTGTGTCCAGTATGTTAATGTATCGTTTCCTGGGAAGTCTTGTGCATGTGAATGCCATACAAATCCAGCGAGTGAATGGTGGACCCTGCCAGTGACATTCCAAAAAACGATATAAAGAGGTAACTAATGAGTGTTAATACATTTAATTGCAATAACAGAATACATTGCAGTCACACATAGTTTGAAAAATGAAGGTTAAAGTATTAAAACCTAAAGTTGTATGACATTTTGACCCCACAAAAATCTTTCTATTGTTGTTGCAGCTGTTGTAATTTGTGGATAAGAAAGTGTCCATAGGGTTATTTATATATATATATATAACATAAAAGTATTTCAGTATTATACTGGAATCTGCACTTTATTCAAAAGGCTTGCTCGCATCGTCCACTTGTCACTTGCGAAGAAACTGGGGTCAGGAGAGGAGATAACATTAAACAAATGTGTAAAACTGGTTAAAACTTCACTGGGCTGGTCTTGGATACCAAAACATCAAGGAGAATATAACAGAAAAGTACTTTTTTTTAAGATTTGTCTGCGTTAATCATGCAAGTGTCACACGTAATATGAAAATCGTGTTAAAAGGAAATGTTGCACACAGCAGGTTTAATCTTTGCTTTTCATTCTCTTGTTGTTTTTACTGTGTATATCTGCATCTCTTCTTCTCTCTCTTTCTCCCCTTCTGTCTCTCTCTCAGCGCTGAGGCCATAGATCTCTCTAACAGGCACTATCTGCAGCCCTAAGCCCTAATGAGGCATCATAAGGCGAACAGTTTGCAGCAGCGCCGCGCTCCTCTTTTATTTGCCAAACCATATCTCTTCCTCTAACCCCCTCCCGACTGCCCCCTCCTCGTCTCTCAATTGCTCCATCAGTCTGCCCTGCTCACCATATCTCTCCCTCTCTGTCTCTTTCCTCCCCTCGTTCTCTCCATCTCCTCCTTTTCTCTCGCCCTCTCTCTCTCTCTCTCTCTCTCTCTTGCTCTCTCTCTCTCTCTCTCTCTCTCTCTTGCTCTTCCATTGTGTTGTATCTCTCTTCTCATTCACCCGTTGAGCTCCCCTCTCCCTGTCGTGGTGGTTTGAATCATATCTGGCCGTCTACATATGCTAAAGCCTGTGTAATTACAGCAGCTCTTAAATAAAGACACGCTCCTAAAGCTGTCGACTGGAATCACGGCCGAACAAGGCAGGAGGGGCCTCCCAGCAGCAACAAAGCTGTCATAGATAGCTATGGATTTATCACCGGCGAGGCTGAGGGGAGAGGGAAGGCATGAAAAAAATATATTTCACATATTGTCTAAGACATAGCAGAGGGTAAATCCACCTACTCTAAAGTTTAATCATGTTTCCATTGAGGGGAAAATGTGAGAAAATGAAATGAAATGGGTGGACACAGAAGATACTTGATAAAAATGGGGATAGAGGGGGGAGAAAGGCAGGGAAAACAATCAGTGTATAACAGAATGTTGTGGACAAAGCTCATAATGGCGGTATATTCGGGTTTAACCTGGACTGTTATGTTATATTGTCATTGTTACTGTCAAACCCATTGAAGGGATTTATTGATATTAATCAATAATCCATGATATGCTCTGGAAAAAAAGATGCTTCAATGTGGATCAAATAATGCTTTGTGAAAACATCAATATGATGAAGTAATGATAATCAACCTGAAACGCTACGCTTGAATACATTTGTTGCAGATTTGTCAGAACCGTAAACTTTTAAAAGAAATCTTGTATTAGTTTTAGTAAGAAAAGAAAGAAATAACAGAAAAACAATTACACAATTTGGATCAGAGCCATATGGTGTGACTGCAAAAAAGTTTTGAGGGGCATAGCGAAATTAATCTGCATGTCTTTTAGAAATATTTGGCTGGTTAGTGAACAACTGTCGCTGGAGAGCTTTCTGCTAACGCGTTAGCAAGCCGGTAACATGCTAGCACTAGTGAGTCACGATATATTTCTGAGCTTCTTTGTATTTTCTCTGTACATGGCCATTTACCTCCCCTTGCATTTTGTATGATGATTGTACATGATTCCATTCAATACAGTTTTATTGAAGACGGGGGAAAAAGCTCTCTGATCAAACAAGCTTGCCTGGTCGCTTACAGGACCATAAGTTTGCATCGTTTATTCAAAATACTTATTTGTACCATTGACTCCTGTATCATAAAGTGGATGGTGCAATACAGCTAATAAGATACAATAGCTTTCTCCATTTTGGATCCTCTTGCAACTTGACACTAAAGATTTGCTGCCGTGGATTTATTTTGCCTCCACGAGCAAATCCACTAATGGCAGATTCTATTGGAATGAAAAAAAACATGCCTTTTTTAAAATGTAGTTACCTGTGAAGGTACCAAGAACGAATTGAGAGAGGTCTGTATGACCGAATGAGCATCAGAACAATATATCGTGATAAAATATTGCTCACTTGACCCCAGTTCTTGGCAAGACTGCCTGAAAACACTGCATGCATTATCAATCTCGAACCCTTATGACGGCTCTTTAAAACAACATAATGTCAGAAAGTCTCCAATCCGTAAAACTATTTATCTCTCTGCTAAACAAAGATATCTATTCAAGCCTGACATGTCTCTGCTGTGTCTTGGTCATAAAGTTCGCCCGTACGTCAAAATGTAACCGCTAAAGTCAATATTATGCATGCGTCCCTGCTTTAGGGATGACTTTCAAGTTCTCGGCTCCTGTTTATCATCCATCTGTCTATCCTTGAACCTGGAGTGACTACAACTACATGATAGAGATATATATATATATATATATATATATATATATATATATATATATATATATATATATACATATACACAATTTCCTAAACCTTCTTCTCCAAATATTCCATCTCATTTGTAATGCAGAGATATCTAACTTCTTCTATTCTTCTTATACGCTTTCTTTTCGAGACCCATCATCCCACCTATTGCTCCTCTCTCTCCTCATTGTAGTCCTTAACTCCTCCACTTAGCCTCTCTGTCTTCTCTCCTCTTCCTCCTCCCCGTTCTCCCTCCCTCCTTCCATTTCTCCCTCTTTCTTTCTGTCTTGACTTCTGTAATTCATCAGCGCGAGCAGCAGTACAGATTGATCAGCCTCTAAAGGCAGTGCAGTGTGTGCTGCTGATGTTGCAGTAACCTCAGCTGAATAGTGAGCAGTGTGTGTGTGTGTGTGTGTGTGTGTGTGTGTGTGTGTGTGTGTGTGTGTGTGTGTGTGTGACCGGCACTGGAGGAAAGTGGAGGGGACTTTTTTTTTTAAATGTATTAATCGTCGCGGTAACAGGGGATGAGAGTGGTTGAGACAGGCCCATCTTTTGAGAGAGAGACGATATGTGACACATACACACACACACATGCCTACACACACACACACACACACACACACACACACACACACACACACACACAGCCGCATTCTAATATCCCGAGGGTTCAGTCCAAGTGCTTTACACCCTTGTATCAGCCAACACACACATACTGATACCTAAGATGCAATCCTCACCACACACACAAACACACACCACCTATGGGGAAATACAAGGCGATTTATCACTAATCACCAGACTCCCGAACTTTGTATTCATCTGGATTTTCCTATGATTAATAGCTTTCCACAGCAAAGTTTATCTCTCTGAAAACTGTGTTCGAGTGTGTGAATGGGTGTGTTTGGAAGTCAGTGCTCTACAGTATAAGCAGACATAAACCAGTGTTTGTTTGGGGAGAAAATGTTTGGATTAGACACAACATTACTCCTTCAGTTGCATCTTTCTCTGCATTTTCCTCACTCTACCTCTTTTACTTCTTTCTCTTAACTCTTTAGTATTTTGCATTCCATCCAGCAGGATATGGGACATAGGGGGGTGTGGAGGAAAGAGAGGAAGGAGATATTTAAGGAGGTCTTTAGTGCTTTTCAATGCCTTCTCTTTCTCTTTTATCCATTTATCCCTCTGTCATTTGCTTCCTCATTGTAATAGATGAGTCAGGCATAAACGTGCATCATGGTGACTTAACAGATTCCTGAAGAAATAAAGGAAAGTGCCATAATAATGTAACTGAAAGCTGTTTCAGTCACCAATAAAGGGCTGAGATTCAATTTTGACGGGAAAAAAAATAAAAAATTTGTAGCCAAAAAGAGTATTTGGGGGAATCTGGAGCAATATTAAGAACATCAAGTCTGTGTTATATTCGATTGATTTTGCACAAAACCATTAAGGTATAGCTCAAAGCTGCTGGAATCATTTCAAATATTTTTATTAACTTGTACCTCTTTGGTTTTTGATGGCAGGTCGTGTGTGGTCGAGCTTTCTGCAAGACTAGAGGAAGAGGAGGAGGAGGAGGTGGAGCGGAGGGAAGAGAAGATGAGAGGAGAGGAGGAGGCAAGAGAGGGAGGAAGGGATGAAGGCAACAGAGGAGAGGAAGCAGAGGAGCCGGCGAATGGAGAAGAGGTGACAAGGCTTTGGGGACAGACAGAGGCATGAATAATTTATCAACACTTCTGATGGACAGATTAGGGGAAAAAATGAAGAGAGACGAAGCGAGAGAGAGAGAGAGAGAGAGAGAGAGAGAGAGAGAGAGAGAGAGAGAGAGAGAGAGGGAGAGAGAGGAAGCGAAATTGAAAGCAGAGGAAGGGGAGGAATAAAATGACAAACAGAAAGAGAAAGAGAAGAAGAAAGCAAGTGAAGGGTGGAGGGGCCACACACTGGAGCTCTTTGATCCTAACAAACCCCTCTCACCCTGACACCACCATGCCATCTGTGGCCCGCACTGTGTGTGTGTGTGTGTGTGTGTGTGTGTGTGTGTGTGTGTGTGTGTGTGTGTGTGTGTGTGTGTGTGTGTGTGTGTGTGTGTGTGGGAGACAGACACAGTGACAAAGGAACAAGGAGATATAGAGGGAAACCGATACAGACAAGGTGTGTGTGTATATATATATTGTGTTTATATGATCTTAATCAAGTTCAGTCACAAATTCAAATGCATCTTCATTTATTTAGTTTCAGAATGCCAGATTGTGTCAACCACAAATTGTAAGAGTGTAAGTTTACCAGAACTCATTTCCTCATTTTTGTTCTATTCTGTGGTGCAATCATAATGTAATGGCATTTGGTGGAACCCAACAGAGACAAAGTCAAATAAAAAAGATGCTACTCGTGCTGATATCTAGTAATGTACAGAGGAAATCCTCCTAATAATTGATTCAAAACATATATACTACATATGATTTTAAAACAGATACATTTTCCATCCATCTTTTAGCTTTGAATTGCTGAGTCCGGTTCATCTAATTAATATGACCAGCATCCCTTGATGCCATCTGGTACAGGTTTCTAGGCCACAGACCAAACAACACATTACGTTGCAGATTATCACATGTATTGTGCAGTGTTGCCAGTTGTTCACCATTAAACTGAGGCCACCATGATGTTTTGTTTAAGCAATAAAAAATAATTAGCATAATTTGGGTGACATACACCTTTTAGTCTGCAGGAGTCTGAATATTTAAATAGGGTCTTGGTTAATTTGTCAACCCTCTGGTCAAATGCTACAATTAGCATTCTGACCACTTATTGATGTGCATGTGTGTGTGTGTGTGTGTGTGTGTGTGTGTGTGTGTGTGTGTGTGTGTGTGTGTGTGTGTGTGTGTATGTGTGTGTGTGTTTGCGTGCGTGTGTGTGTGTGTGTGTTTGTGTGTAAGAAGGTGATGGATGCCTGATGCCAGACATCACACATCAGCCACCTCAGTGTGCAATGTGTGTATTGATGGGTAATTAGGAATGCAGTGACGACAGGGGTGGTTAAAGTGCCCTCAGGTGCTATAACACATTACGTATCCAGATCACATAAACAGAAGTGCGCGTGCACAAACACACACATATACACACACACACACACACACACACACACACACACACACACACACACACACACACACGCTTTCTGCCTGTCTTTTATCTGTCTTGCTTGTCTCTGTCCCACTCACACACACACACACACACACGCACACACACACATTACACATCATCATCATCCACATGAAGTCCATCAGCCGTTCTTTTTCCCCCACCTGCTTTGACTTTCACTTGTTCTTTTTGTCCCCTCTCATTTTCTCTTCCTATTACTCCGGCGGCCTCCCAGTGCACCTGCCTTTCATTACTGCAGCCAGCACTTTTCAGCTTATACCACTGACCGTGTGTGTGTGTGTGTGTGTGTGTGTGTGTGCGCTAGCAGGAGCAGGGTCAGCATGCGGCCTGCCAACATTATACCACAACCCTTCCATGCTGTAGACAACAACCCCGCCATGTCGGAGCCTTCTCCTCCCACCCCACACTAGCCTCCAACACACACGCTGCCATGACCGGTTGCCCCCAGCGACCAGCTATTACCAGAGACCTCGCACTGTGTTTCTGTGCCAGGTCGCAAGACATGTGACCCAACAGCGAGCACACACAAAATCACACATACATGCAACAAGCCTTCACGACATTGACACAAAGTCAATGTGTTATTTTTTCTGCGCAGGTTAAATCTATTTATTCCTACTGTTTTTTTTTTTTAAAGCTGCACTGATGTTTTTTTATGAAACATGCATTAAATGACCCATAGATGATTATCACCCGACTCTGCGCTTCCCCTCAGCTCTACGGAATTTGCATCATTCGATTGTTTTGGTGTGCCACTTTACTGTGTTGACAAACCCACTGTACCTTTCCAGCACCAAACGGTAGACAGACAAAGTTGGCACCTAGCTGGTGAAGCATTTAGCCACTAATGAAAGCCAGATGGATTTCTCTCAGGAGACCAAAACAGAGCTAAAAGGAGAGTGAATATAGGACTTAACATTCATTAGGTAAACAGATAGCACGATAGTTCGTCAGGAAAATGAAAAAGTGATTTTGACTTTGTTTCCTCTGCAGAATACTGTTGTGGACTATACAGAGACCATGTCAGAGTATTCATTGTCCTGTGGTGGACCGACCCTGCAGTTACTTCACAGTCTTTGGCAACCCACAGCAAGAAGCTTTTGTCAACACCATTTTCAGTGTGATTTGGGGGGGGATTTTAATCTTCCCACCACTGGCCTTTAGGTCCTGACCCAGTCTTTGCGCGACACTGCTCTGACAATTACATGTAAGTACACATAGGGTCCCTAACAGACTGCAGAGACCCGACTGGTGACGTCCCATAGGTCATTAGGCTTCTTCCTGGAAACAAGGCAGAGCTAACAAGTGCACCGCTAGGTTTAATATGGTGTTAGTGCTAAGATAAGAGAAAAGCTAAAAGCTTGTCTCTGTGGCTGGCTCAGTTTGTGTTTTTTTGCCCACTGACTTTACTTCTTTATGTATGTAAGAGAGGAAACAGAGCAAGACAGATACAAGCCCTAAAGAACAGCAAACTAGGTCAGGCTGTGTTTTAAGATCTGTGGTTTTACTTGTTGAAATAATCTCCATCTTTCATGGTGTCTATGTGGAGTCACAAATAAAGTATTAAAAAAGTGATTACACAATTCAATACGTTTTTTTTACTTATTTACACGTTGCTGCTTTACACATGAACAAGGCTCTGTGCTTATGAAGGAAGCGAGGAGGAAAGATCAGCACTTGTGCACTCGCCCACACACACACACACACACACACACACACACACACACACACGCACGCACACACACACACACACACACACACACACACACGCACGCACGCACACACACACACTCTCCCCTGTTGGGTGTAGAGGAGAATCAATATGTCTTTGAATGAGGGTCAGAAGGGTTGTCTGCCCAGGGAGAGCTGACAGATTTGCTCTCTTTTGCTCTGCTAAGCCCCTGCCTGCTTCTACACACACACACACACACACACACACACACACACACACACACACACACACACACACACACACACACACACACACACACACACACACACACACACACACACACACACACACACACACACACACACACATACAAACAGATGGAATGAGACACACACAAAGATGTGACGCTTCTCCAGGAGGGCAGAATTCCGAGCATTTTGCTGCAGGGATGTGATATTAAACGTTCCACGTCGAAATGAACCCTGCTGCGTGCCCCGCTGAGTGTGTGTACATCTGCACTGTATGTGTGTGAGTGTGTGAGAGAAGGGTGGTGGAGAAGCCCAGTTTGGACAGCAGAACACAGCTTTGGCAAGTGTCGTGATTCAGGGTAGGACACACACAACACAAAGAAGAACGAGTGCAATGCATTCGGATGAAAACAGACACATACAAGTACCAGATTAGCCTCTTGCTCTTGACTTTTACCTCTCATCAAAGCAAACTACTGTACCTGTTTACACCCACCTGACTCCACTTTGTCCTTGCTTGCACAAAGAAAACCACTAAAAGAGACAAATATCAAGCGGAGATGGAAGAAAGTGATGGAGAAATATGGCCACAAAGTGATCAATATAAATGGTTAGAATCCAAGCTGGGACTTACTTCTAGCATAGCACAGTGAACTATATAGTCAACTTCTAAAAGTGGACAGGACAATAGAGTAGCAGAAGATAGAGGTTGATTCAATAGTCAGGAAAGGTAGGAGTGCAGAGAAGGATACTGAAAGCAAAAACCAAGGAAGAATGAAGTCAGTGTGGAGGTGCTCTACAGAACAGACCAAAATACACTCTAGGCTTCCCTGTAATATCTTGTCCATCATCATGAGTCACTTAATTTGCTAATGTTCCTTTAAGTCTAGTGAGTTGACACTCCTCAAATATTAATAGTAGTCTCATGTGTTATTGCTTAAAATGTCATTCTGCTCTACAGTTTGGGCAGTCTTACTTTATTTGGTAAAAAAAAAAAAAACATTCAAAAAGCACATACAATCAATCATTATATTCCCCAGACTGCATTGTAGTTTATTGTCCTTATTCCAAACCCCCCCCCCCAAAAAAAACAACTAAGATTTAAAATGTTAACATTTTAAGCTGAGCATAAAATAAAGGTTGAAATAAGTTGTTTTTTTTGTCTTTTGTCCGGACAAACAAATAAACATGAATCTCTAAAGAATGATTATTGAATGTAAATCATCACTGTGACTGCTTTTATTGTCGAGCAGCTGTAAAGTGAGCTGTGAGGTCTGACAGCACAAAAACACCACAGGGTTAAGTAGATAATGGTCTTAAACGCTGGATATTTCTCCTCGGGATAATTCAAAATTACGTCTAATGGACGTGATTACTAAGCTGATCAAAGGACCCAAGGCCATTTGAAATGGATCATATGGATTATAAGAATGAAGTGATGGTGAGAGATAATGTTAAAAAAAAAAAATACATGTTAACAAGCCTTGTGTACATACTTCTCTCCTCTACTTCAGCTCTTTACATTATTTCATTTTTTGCTGTGTCCCTCGATCGCTCCTTATCCTTCCAATAATAATCAGTAAAGATGTATGACTGTGTCGGTGTTTGATGAATGCTTTTATGTGTGTGTGTGTGTGTGTGTGTGTGTGTGTGTGTGTGTGTGTGTGTGTTCTGTGTGGTTAACAGCAATTAGTAATCACTCATGGAGCTAATGACATCAATCAATGAGCTTTTAAAACCAGCCATTTGATAATTACAACCATCAATGGTCACACATGGATTCATTATAGTACTGCGCTCCGTGTCTTCCACTGTCTCTCTACATTTATGGAAACGATTTCTTTCTATCTCGGTCCTTAATATTCAGCATAAAAAAAAATCTTAAGTCATTTTATGAAGTATATACGTTATTATTTACTCCCTTGTCAGTTAAAATGTCCAAATACTGATTATTTAATGAGCGATCGTAAAGTGAAAACCATAAGGGATAGAATATAGCTGCTTAGAAGAAGTTTAATTATTCTATCATTTTAAAAAAAAAGGTACTAAAGCACCATTATTTCGAGGCAAATGTTCAGAAGGCCACAAATTGTGTTTAGGTGACAAGATAAATTTAGAGGGGGAAAAGTCTTTAGTAAACTTCTACTACATAGAAGTCCTAACAATCTGAAGGCTTGAATATAAAAAGCAAAAAGATGAAGGGAGAAAGAAGGAATTCAAAAGACCAAGAGGGAGGATTAAGTGAGTGATGTATAAAAGAGGGAATTCAGAACTGAAAGGACAAAGATGAGATGGAGACATGCTATTCTTTCTCTTAGTTTTACCCACTTCCCACTTTCACTGTCAGATTTGAGATGTTATTTAGAATCGATGTAGCCACTGCATCTCCCATCTGAACAACAGCTGAGGGTACTTTTCACTTGAGTCACTATTTTTGTCTTACAAAGTAGATGTCTTTTTGTCCTATTTTCTAGATCTAAAACTAATGGACACATCCAGGTTTTTGTGATGTCATATATCTAAGTGTTTTTATTCCGTTCCAACAGGCTTGTATGTCCCAATTGTGGCTGTTATGGATATTTGCAGGTGCATTTTATATTATCCGGTGCATTTTTTGCTTTGTCTTCAAATGATGAAAGCTGAACCATAACCAACATTAGCTGATCATTTAAAGAAACCACAAACACATATATGCCTGTAATAAAATCCTGAACTCAATTGAAGCCAATATGATTTTTTTGTGTGACCTTGACCCTAAAATCAGTTTCACTCAGTGCAAATGAAGTGTCTGGGTGGCCAGCTGACAACTACAGGATCGGAATATGAGCTAACCTGCACATCATATAGTTGCACGAGTGTGCGCACACGTCTGGCAAACGCATGTGTGTGTTTGTGTATGCGCATATATGTGTGCGCGTGGTGCGGATGCACAATTACCAGGCAGGCGCAGATCAATAGGTGCCTGCTGACAGATGGATTAGCACGGTAAACAGATGATACACACACCGCTAAATTATTCATCTGCTGAACAGTGGGCTGGGTTTCCACACACACCCGGTGACGGGGGAGAAGAGAGAGAGAGAGAGAGAGAGAGAGAGAGAGAGAGAGAGAGAGAGAGAGAGGGAGGGGGGAGGGATAGAGGGAATGAGTGATAGGGAGGAAGAGGGTGTGAATGAGGATGAAGAGGAGATCCTGAAGAGGCAACTTGTGTTTCTTGAGTTTCACTGAAATTAGTCTTTTCTTCATTTGAAAATTCACCTGCAACAAAGGTCCCTACCTGAACCCTGAGTGCAGTGTGTGTGCCTCAGCTCTGCTTAGAGACTCAACCACAAGGGGGGAAAAAACACCTTGGGCAGACCGTCTCTACGTCCCTCTAATGCCTTTTAGATATGCAGAGGCACCACAGGGTCAACGTGGAGTGCCTTGTGAGGCATTTGAGATAACGAACACACACGCACGTGCGCAAACATCGACACACTCATCCTTTCTTTATCCGCGTCTTTTTCTAAAGTGCTGGCAAATCCGTGATCATCGACTGTTTATGCCTTTCACAAAGCCTGCTGCATGAATGCAATTTCACACGCGTACAAACACACTAGAGGTGCGGGGGAATATTGTGGATACACCTGATCATGCCGTAGGAGAGACATGCACCATTATGTTTGGAGTTGAAGCATCTCACAAGCAGGGAACTTTCCATGGAAGGGACACCCCCATTTAAACCAATGTTCTCAGATGGCCTTTTGGTTGGAGCACTTCAAATGGCTGGTCATTAAATTGTTAGCATGGGAATTAGCATTTCACGAGAATTTGCTATGACAAAAGGATAGAAAAATACAAAAAAAGGAAGCGAAGGTGATAAAACAGCTTGTTTGTACACAGATTTCAATGAGACCTTTGTTGCTACAGGGTGCACTCCCAATATTGAATAGTGTCGAATCTGGTGCATGCAAATCATATGAGGATGCACATACACTCTGGCATGCATATAAAACACCCATTATTGATTTGTTTCACCTTTCTAAGGGACGTTAAAGGCCTTTATTTGCAGCAGATGCTAAGCTTTGTTCCATTTGGTCAACTTTTAGTTGCAAAGAGGAAGAAATCAAATGTGACGATACACACTGATGTCTGATCACTAACTGCAACTTTCAACTTCAGGGAAAGAATAGTTCACTGTCAAATAACACAAACAAGATTCTTCTTCCTTGTTTGATGATGTGTTTCACTTCCAAAAAATCTACAGGTGCAAGTGGTTCAGTCACTCTTGTTAAAAAAAAGAAAAAAAAAGGTGTGTGTGTGCTAACGGGCCAGTCCAGCTTTGTGAAGCGACAGTGCGTTAAGTACAGCTAACGATCTCGAACCCACAACCCCCCCTCCTCGCTCTCACACACACACAGACACACACACAAACACACACAGACACACACACACACAAACTGTTCGTTCGCATCATGGCCGCCATCAGCGGGAACCAATCAGATTTGATGAATAATTCAATATTAAAGAGGGTGTGACCAAGACAGGGAGTGGTGGGCTCTGCCAAGCAAATGGGCTTTTTTGGAAACGGGCCTGTCTGTTGTGTGTGTGTGTGTGTGTGTGTGTGTGTGTGTGTGTGTGTGTGTGTGTGTGTGTGTGTGTGTGTGTGTGAAAGTGAAAGTGAGAGAAGCAAAGGGGGGAGGCCTGTCACACTAGACTGCATCCACAAACTGGGTGCAGATTAGATTACTGAGGAGAGAAGAGGAGAGGAGAGAAGGGGGGGAGATGAGGACAGAATGGATTGAAAAGGAGAAGGATGGAGGAAGAGGTAGGCTAGAGAAAGAGAAGAGGAAAAAATGAAAAGAGAAATAGAGACAATGCCAGACTAACGATAAGAGAATCTTTTAACTCACCTCTATTAGGAGGTGTCTAAATGCTGGAGCTCTCCTGAGAAATAAGATTCGCTTCTGCCAGACTTGCAGGAACACTTGCAAACGTGAAGGTACACTATGTAGCTTTATAGAGTAGAATCACATTAACACTGTATACAATTTTGAATTTAATTGGGAGTCTTTGGTCAAGTTAAACCACGACTTAGTGGATTATTACAGCTTTTCTCTTCAGCTTCACTGAAGAGGAAAAACATGTTGGAGCCCATTTACTCTTTTCACCACTACTGGAAACTCAGAATATAAAAGACAGTTCAGGGCTGTGGTATGCCATGACCTTATGTGAGCTTGTGTGTGTGTGTGTGTGTGTGTGTGTGTGTGTGTATGTGTGTGTACGCATAATAAAAGCTAAATGTGTGTTGTGTTGCCAGGTGTGCTGGGGTTGTATGAGGCTCAGTGGAGTTTTAACGCAGGGTTTTTATTGGCCAAAGCTGACATTACCAGGGGAACAAAGTGGAATTCCGGAACTGGGGACGTTACAGACCTGGGCCTGTGTGTGTGTGTTTGTGTGTATATTTGTGTGTGTGTGTGTGTGTGTGTGTGTGTGTGTGTGTGTGTGTGTGTGGTGTGTGTGTGTGGTGTGTGTGTGTGTGTGTGTGTGTGAGAGAGAGAGAGAGAGAGAGAGAGAGAGAGAGAGAGAGAGAGAGAGAGAGAGAGACTGTCTCTGTGCAACGGGAATTGTGTCATTTTCCCTTTAAAGCAACCTGTTTAGAGAACTCCCTGAATGCAAAGTGACATCCTGTCCTTAGAATGGTCTACCTGAGTTTTTACACGTTTCCGTTTCTAGAAAATTCCCAAGTAAAACAGCAGTGGGAACAAGGGAAGTATTATGACCCCATATTGACAGGTGTTCACTCATTAGAAGAAAAAAGTCCCATTTAAAGAGTGAAAAAAAAGTAAAATGACTTTTGAGGCTAGAGAATATCTTGCAGGGCGCCACAGAGGGAATCTTCTCATCTCATCTGCTCTCCTTCATTTGCCTTACACCAGCTCCAGTGGCTTCTCCTCCACACACACACACACACACACACACACACACACACACACACACAGTGTGTCCAAATGGAGTGGCTGGGTTGACAAAAGGCTCGACAGGAAGCGACTAATCCTTGATCTGCGCAGCGTCGCAACAATGACCGCAAGACGACTCACACAAAGTGACACACACACACACACACACACACACACACACACACACACACACACACACACAGACAATTGCGGTTGGCTTCCAGTTGCCACCCAGTGAGAGGGAAGGGGAGGAGAAAGGAATATCTTGAAAGAGCGATACTCTCAGATTCCAATAACTATTTCATTTAAAAAATAAATGTTTTTAAGAGCAAAAGGGAAAAGCCCCAATAAATAGAAACCAAAAACTATCATTACCCCCTGTATGTGGACTGTATGGATCAGATGCATGAAGGCTGGTATTGATAGGGAAACAGACGCACACTCCTCACCCTGGGGGAGCTGCCAGAAGGGCAGAAGGGCACGCACTTGGGGGTAAACAAAGCCACCACAAGTAGGACAGTACCCAAAGAGTGTGTGTGTGTGTGTGTGTGTGTGTGTGTGTGTGTGTGTGTGTGTGTGTGTGTGTGTGTGTGTGTGTGTGTGAGAGTGACTGAATGTGTGGCACACAGTGGAGACTGACAGGGAGGCAACATGAGAGGGACAAGCCTTTTAACATCTGGCTAAGCACTGACAGGAAGACACACACACTCACACACACACATGCACGCACACACACACACAAACACACACACATACACACACACACACACACACACACACACACACACACACACACACACACACACACACACACACACACATGGGCAGGCAGGCGAGTCCCAGTCCTAATTATTAGAACACTCTTACTTAACTTAACCCTGCCACTAGACCATGACAGACAGAGATGGAGGGGGAGTTTGGGGGGGGGGAGAGGTGGATGAGGGCAGATTTTTGTGAGGACAAGGAGAAAGATGAGTGTTCTATCTCCTTGGCTGACTTATTAACTCCTTAAATGCCATGGCAGGGGAAGAAAGGATTGGAAAGGAATTAATAGATTTAAAAAAAATTGACATTAACAGTCTAAGGTTGCCCCTTGCAGACGCACCACCCACAGAGTGTGATTGACAGTTGTCTGTGGGACGTGCAGCGCAGAAATCCCACAGTAATGACTGCTTAGCACTAAAGATGGAAACAAAATTCAAAACAAAATCTCATTGTCATCCATCAACATCAGTATCACTATCATCCATCTTCCTTTGTGAGAAGAGAGGTTTATTTTTCTCCACTTTCTTTTTTTAGCTACAACAATTTGGTCGACTCCGACCCAAGAAAGAAACAACACACATGACATTTGCTCTGTGGAAGAGGGGAAAAAAGCTGAAGATAAACAAAGAGAAGAGGCAACACCAAAAAAAGAACAGAACAAAAGTGAAGAGGAGGATGAAGAGGAGGCCTCTCGCTGTGTGTTTTAACAGCTGTGTGTGATGCACTCTGGTAAATGTTTAAACTGCTATTGATGTTGATGTTGATGAGAATACGAGAAATAGGTCACCAGGCACATTTTGAGTTCTAGTTTTTTGGATTGTGACTATTTTTTAACACAATGTCATCAGGTCAGGTCAAAGGAGGCACATTCCATCAGTGCATCAAGGGGATTTCACTAAAACTACTCGAAATTAGGCACAATATGTGTGACTACTATACTAATGCAGCAATATTGAACTGTCTGTGGTGTGCTGTCCTAAGAATTCCTCTGCTTTTATGTCAGTCAGGCAGATGGGATCTGCATTTCAGCTCACGATCTCACCATCCTCCCTCTTTCCTTCCCACAACCTTTTTTTTTCTTATTGCTTTTATCCTTTCGTTTATCTCCCCCCGTCCCTCATACGTTACTTCCCCTCTCTCTGTGCTAAAAGAATTTGTGTTTTCTTTCTTTCCCCGCCAGAAATCTCGGTTTCCTTTTCAGCTGTACGTTTTTTCTTCTTGTTGACTTCAGTCTTATGTTCTTGTATTTAGGGTCTTTCTTAATGTATGCATAGACTTCAAATGTCCATTGAAGAATGAAAAAAAAACGAAAAAGGTAAGGAAGAAAGGAAGATGACGAAGCTGGGGTAGCCATTCAGGGTCAGGTTTAGCGTAAATCTCTTAGCCTTGTAAATGTGGAGAGCGGAGATAATGTAAACAAACAGACTACAGCTGTCACACACTCATATGGGGAGATGCACATACACACACAAAAGGGGTTGGAGAGAGGAAGTGGAGGAAAATTGATGGAGAGAACAAAAGATAAGTAAGAGGCAGAGGAAAACAAAGATGATGGAGCGTGCTGGATACTGAGACACAAACACACACAAAGCTTCACATTGACATGTCGAGCAAAAACATCAAATCCCCTCCACAAACAAACAAGTGCACAGCCAAGGGGGGGGGTTCATTTGTCAACATTCCCATTAATTCCAATCACACATCCCATAATTCTTTTCTCTCTTTTACTGTATACACACAAAACCCTCCGCTGCTTTGCACCCCTTCATTCCTGTGCTAAAACCTTACAATGGGAATACACTGAATGCTAATAGCTTTTACAATAATATGACATGCATAGTCCTCTTAAGGCATGATGGGGCCTTTATGTGCAGGTTTAGCGGCTGACAGGTTAGCGGGTTTAGTTAACAGCCAACGTGCCTGCCGGTGCAGTGCGGGGATTTGGGAGGGCTTAGCACAGAGTAGGCCACTGTTGCTTGGAGTGGCATGCGGCAGGCTTGACAGAACTGGATGCAGGGAAGGTAGGGTTGTAAGGTTTTTCAAGTTGTGTTAATATCATTTTTGTTTTAGTGTGAAGCAAAGAAGAAAAAAAGAAGAAAGGATCACCTTCACACTTGGGATTAACCAGCATGACAGATGATTGGGCTGTAATAGGATAGAACCAAAACACATATATTCTAGATATGAGTGGATAAATGCAAGACATGTGGCAAAGTAGTGGTATTAAGAATCTGCATCACGTTTAAGATACCATCACTGAAAGCTAAACATAGTTTTTTTCTGTTACTACATTGCATGAAATGGAGTTGAGGCGTTAAGGCCCTGATATACTCCAAACTGGACAGTGGCCATGCAGGTGGTTCTGTTTATACTTCTAGGTGCTAAGCTATCCACATGATTACTGAGCAAACTCCATTTGCTGATGAAGACCATCATCAGCAAATGGAGAAATTAAGAAAATTGCCAGAAATTAATCTAGTAGTTTTAATTATTTGTTCGCCATCATATATATTTTCAAACTCCTGCCAATAACATTCAATCTTTTGTAACAGAATTTCTGTATGACACTGTATGATCCCCGACATTATAAACCTCTTTTCACTGCGAGATTTCCGAGGTATGTGTGAAGCAGCGCGAATGCTGCTAGTTAGCTAATGTGTGTGTGAAGCAGCAAGAGCACTGTTCTCATGGGATTGTACCAAAGTGTTGTTTGTTCTTTACGCCTCCACTGGATAGCCAAAACCAGTGAAGGAGAACCCATAATTCTTTGCTGTGAGCAGTGCCTCTGCACATGCAATTGCATTAGAAGCCTATGGTAGAGGTAGAGGCTACTTGTGCCAAGATTTAACCTGATTAGATACAGATTCAGCCGTTCCAAAAGACAGCACAGGAGCCCTGTACCCATTTCCTGGCCTCAGTCTTAATGCTCACAAATCTGTGGCGATAACATGGCACAACCACAGTTCACTTGAAGCAAGGCACTTTGCCAGTACTGTAGTAGCCTTTGCTCAAAGCCACCACGAACAGAAAATGTGTTTTTCAAACGCATGTGAAAAAGGTTTCAAATCAGCAGTCTAATGAGACGACAATGAGATCCAATTCCATAGCAGAGTTGTCATTTCTTTCTTCTCTCTCCTTTTCTTGTCCCTTTCACTGTCTCACTTTTATGTGCTTCTTTGATATCTTTCTCCTCCTTCTCATTCCTCCCCAGCCAGCCACCGGGTGTCATTTTCCCAATTTCCTTCTCTCCGTTCCTTACTTCATCCCTCTCTTTCTCACCCTCTCTGTCTCTCCTGCGGTGGTCTTTTTATCGGATCAGTCTCAGGTCGTCGCCTCTGTCTCTCATGTGTTCCATCAAGGATGCATCACACACACACACACACACACACACACACACACACACACACACACACACACACACACACACACACACACGCACACAGGCTCTCGTCTTTCCACAAGAGGTGGAGGAGGAATGAAAGAAGGAATATCGAAGTAAAAACAAAGGAGATATGAAGTGACTTTAAGAAAGGAGAGACAGAATGAAGAAAACAAAGACTTTCATTTTTTGTTAAATTATACAGGCACACCTCTGTCAGCCTCCTAATTTGTCACTGAGATCCGATGCAGCTTGTTGACATGTGTAGGAGATGTCGGTGCTCATGCTGAAAGATGTTTGTGTGTCTGATAGGGTGTTTGTGCTTGGAGGCCTTACAACCCCCTTTCCCACCTCCCATCTATTACACTCACACACATGGCCTGCCAAGGTTTTGGGTATGTGGGTAAATCTTTTGGCAACAGTGCTGCCAGCGTGGAGCTATGATGAATGCTGATGGCAAAGAGCATGGCCGGTTTCTGAACCAGTCACTCACTCACACATATGCACACATGCACACACGCACGCACACATGCACACACACACACACACACACACACACACACACACACACACACACACACACTAATCAGATTCCCAGTGCGTGAGGGCCAAATGGCATCCTTCCACTGGTGAATGCTAATGTGACCAGTGGAGCTTGTGGGCTTGTGAAACACGGATAGAGAGAGCCAGGAGAGATGATGACAAGAGAACATAGATGGGATTGTTTATTGGTGTGTGTGATGCTAGTCTGCAAAAATTAGCATTATTTCATAAATTGCAGCAAGTTGTACTTTTATTTTAATTTGAGAGTCAGAATTAAATTTGTCTGTGTGTGTGTGTGTGTGTGTGTGTGTGTGTGTGTGTGTGTGTGTGTGTGTGTGTGTGTGTGTGTGTGTGTGTGTGTGTGCGTGTTTGTGTTTGTGTGTCTTGCTGTATAGGTTTGGGCATGTGTCTTGTTCGCAGGTTTAATTAAACCTGGAATATGGGGGTTTAAGTTGTTATGACAGTTTCAATAAATTGTGGGATGAGCATTGGAAGTGTGAGATTGTGTATCGTAGACCATACATCAATGCAACTATTTGTAATAAGCTAAAAGAAAGCGCGTAATGGAAAATGTATGTTGTGCGACCCTTCATCATACCACACAGTAATATAACATATCATTTTGTATCATTACAAGAGCATATTGGTGCTGATTTGTGTTTGCACTGGAGGAGACTTTCACAACAATAACGTGTAAGTCTTTGTAGTTTGAGTGTTGTGTAAATGTATTGTTATGTGAGCACATTATGCAAGTACCAATAATTTGTTTTAATGAATATGCCTTGCAAGATTTCCTGCAATACAGATGGGTGATAAATATGTATGTAAGAAAAAACCAACATGAAGTGTCTTATTAACTACGAGCCTGGAGAAAAGCCTAACACTCCTTCATAAATTCTCCAATTCTCTGAACTCTACCGGAGGGATGAAAACCATTCATCCAAAGGATAGGCTCTCATTTGTCTTTGGATAAAAGTGGTAGAGAGCACTGTCTAACATGTTGCTCCAAAATCTCCCGTAGGTGTTTAATTGGGTTGAGAACTGGCGAATTCAGAGACCATTGCATATGATTCACATCGTTGTTATACTCATGAACTCATTCAGTGAGCCCTTGTCCTGTTCTGTTATGTTTTCATGTTTTTCCTATCATTTGTCACCCATCTGTATGTGCCGTTCAATGGAATTCTAGTTTCCTTCAGTACAATGTAGAACAGCTATGAATGGTTACTTACAGCGCTCAATGCGGTCCTCTGGGCTGGAGGAAGTCTCTCGATCAGACAGGAGGCCTGACACAGCGAAGATCTTTTTCCCACTGTCCTCTACAGCTTTCAAGGCGCTGCTGGGCGAACCTCCGGGAGGGATCTGGGAGCCGCCAAAGTCATACTCTTTCCCCTCTGCATCAGAGTAGCGCAGGTGGGGTGAAGCATCTGCATCCAGGCAGCCTTTGAGGCGCTTGGCTGGGGTGAAAGCAGACTGATACCCGCCTGGCACTCCGTCACGATCTTCCGGAGGGGAGGCAAAGGGCCTGAAGGCGCCGACACCGCTGTGATTCAGCATGCTGATTGGCGAGCAGTCCAGGTTAGGTGGGGCAAACTGATGATGGAGGTGGAGGAGGGATGGAGGAAAATCCCTGTTTGGGAATCCTGGTGGGACCGCGCCTTGGCGGTGATACATTGATGCAAAGGTGTAAGAACCATTGTTAAATGGCAAATGGACGTCTTTCTCAACAGAAACGGGGACGCCAAATGGACGTGGCTGCTGGCAGGGAATTGAGGCATCGCGAGAGGCTTCAGCAGTGGAGGCCAGGACCATGAGGGCCGGGGAGGCCAGGGGATTGGGCAGGTAGGAGGAGCTCTCCATCTTGAAGGCTGCCCTGTGAAGATCCATGTCTGGACGGAAGAAAGAGGCCGTAAGGATTTTAGGGGGAGGAGGAGACAATTCCTCCTCAATAAAATTTGAGACAATGTCCAAGACCCTCGGAAAGGGTCTGAGGAAGTGAGGGAACCTAGGTTGGAGACTAAAGGGATTTGGATTTTTGAAGGAAGGGGCTCAGAAAAGAGCCGTTTGTAAAAAAAGGAGTATTCTTGAAGAAATCAGCCAACGTCACTTCAGGTTAGCTTAAGTTCAGTTCATGTCTCTTCAATGGAGAGTGAGTGAGTTAATCTGTCTCCAGCTATATTCACTTGAGCTCAGGTCTGTCCAAATCATTCCGTGCCAGGTAAGTGCTGTTGGGTATATTCAGTCCTTCACAGACTTTACAGTTTGGAGGACTTCAGTCCGGATGACTAATACAATAAATGGTAGACTAAGTTTTCCCTCCTGGGTAAAAAGCAGTAGAAGCCTCCCACCTGGAGAGTTTGTTGGATGTGTTGCCGAAGCCGAATGGTCCGGTGTTGGTGGTGGACATCCGTAGGTCATCAAAGCTGATTCCTCATCTTCATGTGGTCGCCAAACTGAGAGAATACAAAACACGAGCATTAGCTTTGATTCACTTTCAGTGTGTTACAGTGTTGTTTAGGATTTCCGGGTAGTTCAATATCACCAATCGCAAATAATAGAATATTACCCTGAAAAATGTGGTGTCACAAGAACAGCTGTCTCACCTGTTCTGCCAAGTTAACCAAACTGTACAGTGTGACTTCTCAACTGAGCTCTCCCCTGGCATTCAAAATGCGATTGGTAGAGATAATTACCTTCTTACACATTGTGGTTAGATAAGACCTGCCCTTTGACAGATTTTCCCTTCACAGATTCCTTGAGGTTTCTGCTGTTTTGGACAGCCCTGAAAATGTCTTAGCTGTGCCGACAAAAAAACTTAAAATAAGGTATTTAACAACCATAATACAAATTCAAATCCCTCTGCACACCGACTACCATTATCTTAGACCTCCTCGTCTTTTCTTAATGATAGGTACTTTTCTGAGACAAAAGGTGTGCTGCTTTTTCAACTAATAAAGATCAATGTCATGACCGCAATCTGTATGTAGTGGAAAGGCTGGGAGCTGAGTGGAATTTTTTTAATAAAGGAGCGTCTGGAAGCCAAGGCTTGAAGTCAAAACCTTTGGGGACAGAGTGTTCTTAAGCAGACATTGTTGTTGAAGCCCCAAATTCAGAATCTCTTGGGGAAAAGTGTCCTCAAGTTGACACTGTTGATCAAATCCTGTAAATCCCTGCCCTTTGACAAAAAGCCAAGAACTATTTCAAACCCAAACTTCTCCCACTCCCCCCCCCTCCCCTTTTCCTCCCGCTCTTTAAAAAAACTTCTCCAAACTGTTTCCACATCACATCTTTCCATTCCGATCTCCACAGCCCTCCACGTCTCATCTCTTTCCAAATGTCCCCTCCTTGTCCTCCATCCTCCTAATCTGTCCATCTCCTCTGCCTCTTCCCTCCTTCCTCATCTCCTCCTCTCATCACCCTAGCGCTATCTCTCCTCCCTCCCTCCTTCATCTCAGATCTTTGTCTAAGCCGCTTAGTCCTACCATCTCCCAGGATCTTATTGGACCAGAACCACTTCTCTTAAGATGAGGACACACACGCACGTACACACATTTCACCCACACACACATCTGATAAGAGGCTATGTGGCTCAATGTTCAGCTTGACACCCGACTCGGTGGGGCGAACACACGCCACACACTTGCAGGCTATGCTCCCCTCTCTCCTATCTCTCTATCTAACCACTTTTAATTCCCCAATTTATACTATCTGTCCTCCCTTTCTTTTTACATCTCTCCTGTCAATCTCTACTCCTCTCATCCCTCCATCTCTCCCTCCCTCCCCCGTCGCTGCCGCTCTCTTCTCCCTCGGGTGATTCAGATGGGTGATATCATATCAGACCTCTCCATCTGCCATCCACAAGCCAGAGGAAATCTGACTGAGTGAATAAATTAGCCGTACTTGACCTCACGACCCTCCTTGGCATCCGTGGCAACTGACTAGAATTTTCCCTCCCGGGGATTAGATTGGAGCGTGCAATTGGCCGGTCGAAGGAAGGCAGAGAGGCAGCCGATGAAACGACAAAATAACATTTCAGAGACTTTTATCCCCAAAGGGCAATTTGAAGGCGGCTGGCACGTTAAGTGTCCAATATGTTAAAGATTTAGAGTAGGTGAAGATGTGCTTGTCGTACATAAGCGATTGTCGGATTTTGTGCATCGTTCTGGATTTTTAAAAAAAATATCAGTTTACATGCAAATGTTATCATGAGTAATTTTAGCTCATTTTATAAAATCAGATAAAATTAAATGTCATTTTGTACTATGAAAAAAAAAGGTAGTTTTTATCATAAAAAGTCATCGTCGCGATCAAACAATTCAACACCAATGTGACATGAAAAGGTCAAAGACGAAGTCATGTGCACACATACATAAACACACAACAAACACAGTATCAAGTAGCGGCTCGGCCCGCTCTAGACGAGCTTCAAAGCTGCGTTGACTAACAGCCAACATCAAAGCAGAAACTCCCTGGGAAATGAAAGGAGAAAATCTTTTATAGCTATCAGCTGTCCACAACACTCATTCAAATCAATTTCCAAACCTGATCTCGGCTTTGGCACGCTCCCCCACCTCCCACACACACAATCCCAACTGCCAAGAGAGAGAAGAGAGAGGAGAGAGGAGAGAGGAGAGAGGAGAGGGCCCAGAGACAGAGAGAGATGGGGAGATGTGAGATGTTTTACATTACCGCAAATGTACAGTAGACTACTGTGGAGTGTTGAGAGCAGCTTACGCTAACATGCCTCTGGTCTGGACAGATGCCACAGAGTCACATTACACGCCTCTCTTCCTCCTACTCCACCACCTCCTCTTTTCACCCTCTCCTCCCTACCTACCGCAATCCATCCTGGAAATAGCACCTTGAAAATGTAGCCATGACAAAACTCGTGTCTTTCTCCCTCTCCCCCTCCCATAGTTTTCTCTGTTCAGTTTACTCCCTCCTTACTTTCTCGGCTGATGTCCTCTTGCTGTTCACGCTGTATATCAGATCACGCTTTCTCCTGTATAACCTCTAAAGTAGGAGTGTGTCTGAGGTGTTGATAGTGAGGTAATACACTGATAAGTACCGGGATATTTCAATTTTATTATCATTACCCAGCAGGCCGAGGGGCGGCGAGTGAAGGGCCGCCAACGTGAAGCAGCCAATCCAATAAGAGGACACTGGATATTCCCTTACAGGCCACAACAGGAGAGGAGAGGAAACAAACTGAGGAAAGCGAGTATAGAGGAAACAAGAGGAGAGGAGGGAATAGGATGGTAGAGGAGAAGATGACGAGAGGAAACAAGAGAGGAGAGGAAATAAAGAAAGGAAACAAGGAAACGAGAGTAGAGAACAGGGTGTGATGTCAGAGCAAAGGGTACAAATCTCATTTCCCTGGGTGATTGACACAAGCTGGCTGCCTTCTGGCCTTGTGTGCACATATGTGAACACACACACGCACGCACGCACGCATACACACACACACACACACACACACACACACACACACACACACACACACACACACACACACACACACGTATGTGATGAGGCCTCTAGAAACTGATACCGGAGAGCCCTTTAACTGTCTCTCTACATTTAACGTTTGTAACATTAGGGTTGTAACATTTGCTTTTGTATTGATGCTTTCACATTTTAAAACCATTGTCATAAAGTCTCTTAAAGTCAGTGATGTTTTTTTCACCTTATCTTTAAAACAACAATCATAATTCCAGATGACATGCACCTATGCATATCATCAATATACTAGAAGTGCAATTACATCTAGCGCACACATGTATAATGTCAGTCGGTGCCACTTACAATCCCATTTGCCACTGAGGGATACCACCCACGCGTTGTTTTGACACCGAGTATATGCATTTTATAACAGAAAATGTCACAGGGGAACATTTACCACGTTGTCATAATTTGATTACAGTGTGCAAGAATGATACAGCTGTCGGCGCGATATTAAATACAAACAGCGAGCAGATCTTTTCACGTCAAATCTGGACTTTAAGTGACAATGTCATGCCAGTCTGCAAAATTGCAGTGTCAACAACAATGTGCTTTAACATCATTCTGAGGGGGAAATGTAAGCTTCTGAGACGGGGGGGCTGCAGGAGAAGTCACATATTAAATGTAAAGAAAATTGTAAACGTGCTCATAAACATTATTGTTGTTCTTTAAGAGTTTAAGAGTAATGATAGGAAGTTATTTGTTTGTTAGGGGGCTTAGAGACAGAATTTCAGGAGTTGAAGACGTTTTGATGGTGGCATTATGGATACAAAATATCACTTTAGGCCTCCAACGATAAGAAAGAAAATGTTTTATCATTGTCACTGTCTTAGTCTTCCACGTTACACTGGATCCCTTCTTTGAAGGACAGAAACATAAACAGTTGTGAGTGTCAGGATCAGAAAAAAAAAAGGGAAAATTGGATCCAAATAACTACACTGGTGACAAAGAGCACTCATCTTATTGAAGCCTTCCTTTTTGTTGACTGGTCGGAATAAATATTTTTCTTGAATGGCTGCTTTGAGTACGTTAACGCTTTTGCTGTTCCAACACGCCGCTGAAACTTGTCAGATCGAGTTTTCCAGTGTGTCTGCTGAGTTTTGGAGAGGAACGAAGAGGAATCCAATTTTTGTTATAAAAATGTCTTGTCGACTGTGACTGGTATGTGTATGCACGTCTGTCAACGTGTGTCTGTCTGCGTGTTTGTGCGTGCGTGTGTGCGTGCATGCGTGTGTGTGTGTGTGTGTGTGGGAGTGTGCTGAAACTGTCGGGAAATAAAGCAGCTAAAGTTGATTTTTTTTCTTTTTCTAAAAGAGAAAAGTAAAAACCGCAGGCCTGTCTGTGTGTGTGTGTGTGTGTGTGTGTGTGTGTGTGTGTGTGTGTGTGTGTGTGTGTGTGTGTGCGTGCGTGCGTGCGTGTGAACACTCACTTCCCGGTCTGTGGGTATATTTAAAGATTGTTGACAAGCGTGAAAGTGCCACTCTAACATTTTATACATGTTATGCCACTCTCACATTCTCTCTGGTGGACACACACACACACACACACACACACACACACACACACACACACACACACACACACACACACACACACACACACACACACACACACACACACATCAGGTATGGACAATTTAGAGACTTTGATGAATAAAACACTTTGGAAAACACACTGTGCAGCATTTTATAACTTGATGCGCCATAGAACTAAATTGCCCTTAATGCATGAACAATCATGTAAATGCATGCTTCCATAGTTGATTTTGGTATTTAATGAGGAGCAATTTAAATTATGAAAGGCAAAAGAGAAACTCTCCCTAGAACACTATATTCATGTCCAAAAGCCCTGAAACTCCAGTTCAAATGTACAGCCTCTAAAGTTTACCCTCAGCCTCTGCCCTGCTTACACTCTATACTTCTCTCTCGTTGTTCTTCACCCGACCCCACATCAGAGCAACACAACAGAGCAATATATACTATGCAAGTGCCATATTTTGAGGTTGAAACAATTTAAAAATGAACGAAAACACACCAAAAAAAAAGAATATATATATATATTACTATATTGCATACTATATTTTCCAAACACTGCAGCTAAACCAGACCATTGTGAAGCCTCATTTCACGAGCCAAAAGACAAAGAAAACACTATTTAAAACGCTGCTGTCACATATTAAATATTTTATGTCATGACACATAGAGAGAAAAATAGAAAGTAAACTGCTTGTCTTTGCAGTGTGTGTGTGTGTGTGTGTGTGTGTGTGTGTGTGTGTGTGTGTGTGTGTGTTATTTTTAGCATGAAAAGCGTGAGCTGCCCTGCACACAGGTCCACTCTGTATTCCAGACAGATTGTGGTGTTTGTGCTTGTGCGTCAGTAGGTGTGTGTGTATCTCTGCATGTGTGTTTGCTGATGTCCGAAGCAACAGTCGATACTATTGAAATCTACTCATTCATGTCTGGCCGTGAGGCAAAGCTCAAATGTCCTTGTGAATAAGAATCACACCCATTTATCTCTCTCTCTCTCTCTCTCTCTCTCTCTCACTCTCTCTCTCTCTCTCTCTCTCTCTCTCTCTCTCATATTATTCGTCCTTGTCTTTCCTTTCAGCTGCAAAACCCTAATTTTGTTTCCAAATGTCTTTCGAATAACCGCTCTCATGTTTCTCCCTTCTTTTCTTTCTCCTCTCTGTGATATGAAATCTGTAACCAGGTTATTTGCTTCAGTCAACAGCTGCTGCAGTTAACAGGATATATATGCATCCGCAGTGAAACATATTACAATAAGATTTGATGAACATACAGACACACACATCATCCTGAGGTGGATAATGGCACTTGGGCAATATTCAGCAACAAAATCAATAAGGATTGGACAAGCTTATGCAAGGGAACATGCAAGCTTTGTGCAGCAGTCAAACTAACAACAAATAAATTTTGTAGAATGTGTAACTTAATATACTTCAATTAATGAATTAATTAAAGAGGGACATCTTTCTTTCCCAGACTCTCCCTGTGACATTCATGCAATACTCCAGCAGAAAAAGCAAGATGATGTACTTCTCAAATAAGCCTTTGTAATTTCAGCGACAGAGTCATGGCCGGCAGACAAAAATCATTCTGGAAGTCGGCCCTGACCTGTGGCAGGGATTTCTATTCATGGCAGCACCAGCGAGGCCCAGTTCAGCGGGGCCAGCTAATTCCTGGTACAGACGAGGCAAAATGGAAAAAGCACACCATTCCATTGCTCATAGATTACCATCTACAAAGTGTATTTTAGATAATTGGTAAACCAAATCCCAGTCTCTACTTTTTTCCCTTATTTGTTTCCCTGAAATAAGGTTAAATAGACTTTCTTGAAATGTCTGGCTGCTATCAGGTGTAGCAGTATCAGCCACGTACAGAATTGTGCTTTTCTTTGTAAATTAAGAGCATTTTGAGCAGCTTATCTGATCAAAAGAGTCAAAAATATAAGAATTAATATTCACAGAAAGCAGTCTGATTTTACTTTACGTTGCTTAATATCAAACAGAGGACAACAATATCCACCCTACCAGAAGCCAGAGAAGACATTCACTCAAGAGCTGACAATCTGCTCTTATGCCTCATATTCATCCATTTCTATTGAAGACATATGTATAATAACTTTTGGCTATTCAGAGACGAGGCATGCACTCACAAAAAGCTTACAACCCTGACAGATGACACCACTGTCCCTCTGCTGACCGACAGGTGACAGAGATTGCTATCTGTCCTGTAGGAGTGTGACAGTGTGTGTGTGTGTGTGTGTGTGTGTGTGTGTGTGTGTGTGTGTGTGTGTGTGTGTGGCACCAGCCGCCCTGCTATGACTCTTTATTGCTGTGCTGTGCCAGCGTGTACAACAGCAGCCACTAATCTAGCTGGCTGGCAGGCAGACAGGCGGCTGGCTGGCTGGCCGGTTTGTACTACAGGCGGCATACAAGTGCAAGCCAATTAGCTCAAGTTTAACAAGGAAAAACTGTTGCCAGGTACACTGTTTTCAATCACAAATTCCACAGTAATAACCCTTTATTGTAGAGTTAATAATGATAACGAGAACAATGGGAAACGTCTTTGATGCCTGCCGGGGAAGCGGTGTGCTCTGCTCTGCATGGAGGCCAAAGGTCAGAGTTACAGAGCAGCAGACCTTACGGCTGAAGGGGATTTGGGAGGATGCTCAACCAACGGCCAAACATTTGTTTTAACTTATCAAAAGGCTGCCAAGCATACAATATGAATATCAAGCTGCTCGTGTGTGGTCATGCAGATGCATAGTGGTGTGTGTTCCTGCAGGTATGCGTGCGTGTGTGTGTATTTATGCATCGGTTGGTTACATCAGGCCTCCTGTATCAGTCTCCTGCCTGGATGCCCGACTGGCTGCACGGAGAAAAATGATAAGTAGACTACACAAATACTGCCTGTCTGCAATCGATGGACGCAAATGCACCCACAGTGTCTTCTGGGGTGGTGTGAGAGGGAGGGGGTGAATATTAGCTTATTTTCCAAGCAGGGAGGCTTGTGATCTGGCTCACGGTGTAATTGACGAATGGGGGGGAAACCTGAGAGAGATATGATGTGGCGGTGGGGGGCAAAGGTGGGGGGGGAGGGGGATAGACACAGAGAGAAAGAGACACGCAGCAATATGGAGAATAGAAAGTATCTGACATCCGACACAACTCCTCTCCCTCCCATTAGGCTAATTCTTTGACTTTCTCTTGTTGCCGATAACGTCTCCAAGTGATATTTCCCCCTATAACGGCATTACCAGTGGCTGCCTTCTCCAATGCAATCAAACCATTAAACACAGTGCTGCATCCCCTGCATGGAGTGATTTCCTTCCAATAGAAAATGACTGGACATGAGCTACTCCTCTTTCCTGTCATCAATAAAAGGAATAATTGGCTCTGCGCGCGTATTTGCAGGGAGAGGATTCTTCTTTGCTCTGTTTATTAGAAATAATCACCTCTTTAATATCAAAGCCAAGCATTTTTGTTTTGCATTTCCATATATTTTCTAAAATATGACAAGAGAATAGGATGCTTTATATGATTTAACACTGCTTCTATAGTCGGTAAAACATGGAGAAATCTCACTTATTCACATTTAAATGACTTTCATTGATCAAATGAACAGCTCAAAATGTCTATTTTTCTAGAAATATGCAAAAGATAATGAGAATAATGCACTATAAATATTAGACATGAAATAAACTGTGTGTGAAAAATGTGAAAATAAAAAATGTTGATCCAAGTTCTAACACGGAATATTGGACCTATCAGTCAGAGTCGCCCCAAAACACAATCAAAGCGTTGCGGACAGGCTGCAATTTCCAGTGAAGGAAAACAAACAAACAAACAAAAAAACATTTGGTTAGTTTGATAAGCGAGACAACCCTACAATATCCATCCGTGAAATGATTGCATCCGGCCGTTGGCACTTAATGACGGTGATTATAACAGCGATAACGAGACAACAATAACATCAAGTTTTAAAATGCAGACCGCGCAGGGCGCCGTTTTCTCTCCGAGGGGGCCCGCTCTCCGGTCTGCGTGTTCAAACACTTGTTATTTACCGGCGACGCGTTCATTTCAATTACCGTCTGCATGTCAAATTAGCTCTCCTATGTAGGGATTATTAGCACAACAAAATAATAAAACACACACAGGGGAGGGGGAGAGGAGATGGAGAAGAAAAAAAGGGGGGGGGGGGGGTCTGGGGCGAAGAAGTGGAGGAGTTCTGCGTTTAATAAAGAACGAGGAATTAGTGCATATTGATAGGACTTAATAGACCGAGGGGGGTCATCAAACTAGTCGCGACTGAGCGATCCACGGTTAATTTACTATCAGTGTCAAGTTATGTGAGAGAGAAAAGGAGGAGGGGGGGGTTGATGCGCGCGTCGTGACGCATTAATATTCCCAAATATGTGAAGTGGATGAGAATATATATGTTCAGACGGAGAGAGAAAAAATAACAATAGCGACATGAGGGGCAGAACAGGTGGGAGGAGGTGAGACTTTACATCCGCTTCTCTCTTTCTGTCTGTCTGAGAGAGGTGGCGATGAATAAACTTGGTGAGCAGCAAAAACCCACTCACATCAAAAAAAAAAAATATTTCTTTTAATTCTCTAAAAAAAAACCTTCCTCATCTGATGAATATGATTTTGAAGCTGCTCCCCATTTCTTTAATGATTACTTAAGTCGCGATAAAAGTGACAGTTGACTGGTTTCATTATAATTAAGCAGGTGGGAAGATTTCCTTTTTGTCTCGGACGTGGCGCTTCTTCTGAGCCAAATTAAAATAAACTTCTCTCCCTGCGGCCATCGAGCCAGCAGAGAGGTGTGAAATGGACATTAATTTTAGTTCACTTCTCGCTGCGCAAAGGAAGGGAGCACGAGAGATCAATGGCGAGCAATAACAGCTGACTGCTGAGAGAGAGAGTGTGCGTGTGTGTGTGTGTGTGTGTGTGTGTGTGTGGGGGGTCAATCGAAAACGCTGACAAATAAATCATCTTTTGCTACTTTTCCTCCAACCTCGACACTTTTTGTTCTCTTCTTTGCGCCTACGGACTATTCCTTTGGGAAGGGCGGAGGGAGACACAGAGGAGGAGATGAGGCCTAAATGAATAAGTAAGAAAAACACAGATGTGCTGAGACTTTCAATTAAATATCTAGGCTATTACGTTGAATTTGGTCGAGAAAGCTATATATGCAGAATTCCTCATAAAAAGCCCGTTTTGTGTTGTTTCATTCAAAAATAATTAAATTCATATTTTGGCCTGAACATATTGCATCCTTACATGTGATTTATATCGGTGTAATCCCAATGCTCCGAGTCAAAGTCTCTGAGTTAATAGGCCTAGCAAACACACTGGGACGCGCATGAAAACTTACAATTTAAAAAACACCCAAAAGTTACAATCAAAATCCAACTTCCATTAGAAAGATATTAATAAAAATATCAGGCTTTCATAGCTCGTTTTAATGTGAACGTGAAATAAGCGGCAGGCCTGTAAATCACTGATCTCAAAACTGAAGCGGAAAATAATAATAAAAAAAAAATGATGCAGGCACTGAAAACGTCACTCTAGATGACAGCCAGATCACAGAACACGTTTAAATAGGCTAAAGATACAATAATGTGCGTGTGAAAAAAGAAAATGCAGCTTTAATTTCTCTTAATTAATAATAAACACCGGCCTATTTAAATGATCGTTTACAGAAACATCTTCTGATGCACTGATTGTTTAAATAGCCTACATTTTACCCTTAATACAAAGCAATGGAACAGAAACCAAACCTGCCAAATCGCTCTGAATGTCTCATTAATATGTCATTTAAAACATAAGAATTAAACTGAGATTTGGAGGTTTTATAAAACTGCTTTACGTGTAAACATTAACTGGAGAAATATATAAATCTCTACTCCGCATTACATCAATCATCAAAATGACTGATTCAGTGAATGCATGTAAAGGTAGGCTTTATCTATAATATATAGGAAGAGGAATGGCCTTTAACGGAGAAATGACCTGTCTCATTATAGCCTGTCGATAATTACAAATGCTCACTTTTCTTTATCAGCAAATTGTGTCAATAAGAAATATGCTAAACTAAAACTGTCCACCGCACCGGAAACCAACCACCATGTAGGCTGTTCTATTCACTTTATATGATGCGATTTAACATGTTGAAAATATTTGTTTCTGTAACATCTCTCCTCCTGCCCAATGTTCCACTTTTAAAAGAGAATTATTGCTCGCTAATGTGTGTGGTTTGGGAAATGAAAAGGCTCGGCCGGGTCGTTAGAAGTCAGGGCTGGTTGATCGGACAATCAATACAATCAATTTGGAAGGGATTCATCACGCTGGGTTCACTGGATCTGGATTCGGAATTTGTGATTTTTTAGGAACTGTAATTCAATCTTCACAGTGCGGTGAGTTCAATGACCCGCACCTTCGCTCCAAAAGTGTGTTTTTACGCGCTATTTATTGCTGGCAGTAAGAGGACTTTTCCAACTTGGAAATTACTACTAATAGGTCTGCTGCATTTTTCCCACACTAGTAATTTTATTATTCCCTGTTCTGAGGGGTTGCGGCTTTTGTGCTGCAGTGCGCGTTGATCCGGGCGCGTATACGTGACTGCTCACTTGTTTGCTTCAGTGAGGTCGTTCCTTGTTTTTTGTTTTTTTGTTGTTTTTTAATGGATGTGATTAAGACCAGGCGGGCGCACAAGCAGAGAAATAAAGGAGGCAGCAAAATTGAGTAAAATATTTCTTCGCCTATAAAAGATTAGAAGTGGTGAGTCCAACTAACAAAATAAAGTCAATCTCATCCACAGTTTTCATTGTCTGCGCCCGTCACTCGAAAATAAACTTTAACTTTTTGAATAAAAAAAGAAATAAAAACGAATTAAATTGCACTCATCATGTCTACAGTATAAATAATCTGACGAGGGACAACACAAAAATACAGAGAAAACAAAGGTGTGGAAGTTTTTGCCAAAAATGATTAAAAAAGAATATAAATTAAAAAAAAGCTTAAGTTCTGTTTAAAGTATAATCCTTTCTTCCTGATGAGACACGGTAGAACGTCGAAAATGTAAATGAAAAGTGAATGTTGTATCCGGTACTACCGACGCAGCAGCAGCGGGACCTGGCGCTTTGGGGAAGCCGATTTTCGCTCACTGTGCTCGGCCATGAAGCTGGGAGGCCCCCGGGACTTCCTCTGGCTGGGCGCAGCCTATTTAGGGGGAGGATGTAAATTATAGTGCCTCCCTAGTTAACAGGTGTTTCCCAACTGTGTGTAGGCCTGTGTGTGTGTGTGTGTGTGTGTGTGTGTGTGTGTGTGTGTGTGTGTGCGTGCGTGCGTGCGTGCGTGTGTGTGTGTGTGTGTGTGTGTGTGTGTGTGTGTGTGCACGAGCATGCTGCAGCGAGTCGCCTTTCTTTTTTTAATTCAAGCCGTCTGTTTCTCTTTGAGAGAAATTGAGAATAATTTGTTGCGCATTTGAGGACTTGCATTCACACACGCTCATAGGGTAGGATTTTCCCTTTTCTCTAGTTTTGTTCTTTTTCACAATGTTTTGGTAATTTAGTTTTAATTGCTACGATCACATTTGGTTGAATAAAAACAGACGTTCAAAACCCGAGATTAAAACGCAATTTCGATTATGAAGATGAATGATTATTACAGTACGGCAGTTGAAGCCACATGTCCTCATCATCATGAGATACAGTCGACTAACCACTGCTGACTTCAGAACTAAAACTCAACTTTGAAATAAATATAACCAGCGCAGGCCTGCTCACTAACGTTCATTATTGATGATCTAGCTGGTGATGATGGGGAAAGATCTCGGGAGCTCTGCAGCAAAAATAAAGTTATATATTTTTAACTCTTGCATTGGGAGGTTTGAGTATAATTCAATTATCTAAATCATTAATTCTGAAAGGCCATAACTACTAATAACATACTAGAGCTGTACAAAGTTTGAATATTGGTTGCAGTGCGTGGCCGTGCACTACTTGTAATGTGCTTATGTATGGTGATGGTGATGTATGCGTAATGGCATTGACACACGCATTATACTGAACTATTCAAGTTCTTTTTTTCTAGAAACCACTTTCTTGTTTGGGAACCTCGGATATGCACGCACACGCGTGCACACACACACCTAGGGAGACATTAACAGATATAAACGCAGACGCACTCGCGCGCACACGCGTGGAAGTCCGTGTCCAAACGGAGACAGACCGTGCCGTGACTTTTCTATTTATTTAATTTATTTTACGCGTGGAAACGCCACGGCGCACAGCGACTAAAGCGCACAATCCTCGAGAAAGTTTATTGAAACGACACAATATCCGCTTCCAAAACACAAAGAAGCGGCGGAACTCGAAAAAGGCGTGGAAACACAAAGTGTATGAGCTTCAAACCGATCAACAACAACAAAAAAGACAGTCAGTGTTACTCACCTCGCCGTGGTAGAATCCTCTTGTTCTGCAGACGACTCCTCGGTTTCCGGCTTCTTCTTTTTTTTTTTATCCTCACAACAAACCGAAAACTTTTCTGCGGAGTGGCAATATCAGTAGCAGAAGCCCTTCAGGCTCTTGCGCAGCAGCACCGGAGATAACGGGAGGCGCTTTGTGGAAGCAAAAGTAGTTAACACCTCCCTGTTAGGTTACCAAAGCGCAGCCAGAGAGCAGGGCAGAGAGAGCGAGAGAGAGAGAGAGAGAGAGAGAGAGAGAGAGAGAGGCTGACTTTCCTTAAACACAGTGTAAAGTGGGTATCAATAGCGCAATCGCGCGTGCAGCCCCTCCGCTGAAACACCGAGAGGGACGATCAGTGAGAGGAAAGAGGAGTGAAGGCGGTGAGGGAGCGCAGGATCGCAGAGACTGTGGCAGGCAGTGGTGGTGTAAGGGGAGGGGGGTGGGGGTCTCACAGTGCTCAACAGCGACGTGTGTGAGGCTGGAGCTGGGCTGCGCGAGGCTGAGCTGGGAGTGTGGGGGTGGATGGGGAGGGAGGGAGGGAGGGGGGTGTCCAGGGTCCAGAGCGCTCCGAGGTGCAGTGCTGCCGCGCAGCGCTCGGCTCGTTCAGTGACTGACTGGCAGACACACAGACAGACAGAACACGTCTCTGCTTTTTCTCTTGGATAAAAACAATACACTTTAATCGAACGATCATTACTTCTTAATCATTTCAACGTGAGTTTTGTTCCCTCTCCGACCATCAAATTGACCACACACTGCTCCAAAACAGCGGGTTTTTTCTCGCCTTCAGAGAATCTGGATCACACAGTTTCCTCTCCTGCGAGAGATCAGGGAACCGGACAGTGTTCATATCTTACATTTGTGCCAGTCCTTTGCAATATACAATATGTAGTGACTATATGTGTGCCATGATAAAGTCAACTTTACCAAAATATGTCTTTCTTTCTTCTTCGTCTTCTTCTTCTTCTAGTTCCACAAAATTAAGAGTGATTACGAGGAAATTAAAGATTCGGAGTATAGATGTGTTTTGGGATTTCTGTGTCCGTGTGCATGCGTGGACACTGTTTCTCAACACCCCCACCCTTCTGCCTCTCCCCTCTGTCTGGTGTTTCGTTCCCCTGGGTGATTTCCACTGCGCTTTGTGCGCAAAGTGAATGAATTATCTCCCCCCCCCCCTCTCTCTCTCTCTCTCTCTCTCTCTCTCTCTCTCTCTCACCCGTTGGAGAGACTGCTTGCTATAAAGCCAATGAAGTCCACCTCTTAACAAAAAGAGGTGGACCAGACACTCTTATAAAGTGCGCACTAGAGACTGAAGTTAGTGAGCCCGAGGGAAGTTCACTAAACCGGCAGCTGTGTGGCAAAGCACGGATCAGCCTAAACTTTCAAGACATTTACAAACGAAGAAGCATGTATAGGCTACATTTGATGGGAAAAGTCGAGCCAAATACTCGTGAGCTATTTTATAATTCCCCAAACTTCATCTAAACCTTTTTTTTTTTGCAACCGGTCTTGGATCATTTTTATAGAAATGACCCCTGGCATCTGTGATTGTTTTTAATCAAGTTATCAATTTTTGTTTTGGTATTCTTGCTCTCTATTCAAATGACTGGAAATGCACACATTATTCCTGACTGTACATACTCTTTCATATGTGACAACGCACTGACAGCTCCTTGTATGCACCTACTCTTTCGTCTTAAATCATCTGACCACCAGTGTAACAAACTGTCAGACTTCATCATGGGGAAAACAACTAGGCAAAGGTCATTTATGGTACAAAGACAAGTTTTACGCCCAACTATTAGCCCTGGAATATTACACATGCAATATTTCAGATTTTTTAGGGGAAAATGTAATTTGAGCATGAAGTGTGTATGCATGTGTGCGTCAGACTGAGGGAGAGTGAGAGAGACTGGGAGAAGAGAAGCCTCCTGTCCAGCTGTCTTCCTCTCCACTACACCCCCCTGCTGGTCACATATGGAACTGACCAATACTCACAGCTTCACACTTAACTTTTTATTTCTGTGGTAACTCACTTTGGGTCAATAACTGTAAGCAACTGACTAGTGCTCTAAGTGGCACAAAGACATTAGCATGGTTTGAATCTAACAGGGCAATGAAAGGGTAAACTGTGACGTAAAATAAGTTCTTACAACGAAGCAAATATGGATTATGATAAACAAATTACTTTGTATTCCTTGGGTCACACACACAAAACAATGTGAGGTAAAAAGGAATCATCAGGTGCATGGGTTAAAATGTCCACTGGCATTTTTTACTGTATTGGACAGGGCACTTAGTGGGGAAAAGCACATTTTATTTTTGGATTCACATGACAATTCATGAAATACTGGGCTACTGCAATAATAGTATGACAAATTATAGATAAATTGCTCTGTAGACCGGAAGTGCCAAAAAAGGCTGATTCTATCTAATTTCTCCCACCTACAGTCCATCATACAAGATGTGTGATGGTTTTCAAATGGAATTTTGATCTGGTTCCACACTATACCAATGTTTTAGGTAACAATAGCGTGGGAAAAGTGAAGAGGTTTGTGTGTGTGTGGTCTCCATACACATGAGGGGCAGTAGCAGCAGTGCCATTAGTGCTGTGTTGTCTTGCTAATAGGCTCAGTTTGGAGTCAATGGGCTGCCTGAGGAAGAGGACCATCCATGTATTAGATCCCTCTCTATTCAAAGTCTAATGCCACTCTTCAGTCCCACCCTCTGATGTTTTTAAATGCTGCCTCTGTGTGTATTGACTAGGAAGCACTTTGATAGCACCTGTTGCACTGCTGAGGCTTCTGCACAGCTTTCCCCCCCCCACTCTTGAGCAAAGGCATTCCCCATGTAGATATCGGAGGCACAAGGGATACTATGGATTTGCTTAAAGGTGTGTAAGACATATGGGATTTTAGTGGCAGATTTAACCTAACTAGCAGTGCAGATAGGTTAGTTATAGTTGCCTAGGTTTTTAGATATCTGTCTCTGCCTCCACACCAATGCACAAATGGAGGTGAATGGGATTTTGTTTGTGCTCACAGTTTTGAAAGGATATATTCCAAAGGTTCTACAAACCCAACTCTTTCCAGAATCTGGGTCTTAAGGCCGTTACAGACCAATCAGACGGCTGACAGTCGGCAGAAAAGACAGTTGGACTGATCAGTCTCCCTGAGTTGGTCAAAAAATGCCTCGGAACACACCAAAGCGACGAGACGTAATATGTCTCCATAACAGCAGGCGGCGCTAATCTATATTGTCGGCCAAAAAATGAAAACCAGCAGCTGATTGGACGAACGCGTCACGTGGGTCTGGCTGCTGCTTCCGGATTTTGGATTTTTCAACCGGCCATTAATGGCGACTCATTCAGAATATGATCTCATATTGTACTAAAATAGTTCACCGAAACGTGTTTCTGAAAACATTTTAAGCGAGAAATAGGCCATGCAGTTGCTGAATCTGTCTTCATTTCAGATCGACAAAGGTCAGTTTAAAAGATTTTCGTCAGATTTTGAGAGACTCTAGTCACGCTCATCCCACTTGCCATTTCCAGGTGAGTCCCGACTGCCCTGTCTCCGACTGAGCATGTCAGGTCGGCAAAAATGAAGGCCAATAGCTCCTCCAACGGACGACGGCACGGAACACACTAAACAGACTTGAGTCACTGACCTCGCCAGACTGTTCAACGGCCGATTATCGGCCCGTGTGTAGCTGCCTTTAGGGTACTCTGTACACCTCACTGAGAACAGTTTCTGTTGATAGCATGTTTTGTTGGATTGTCCAGACTGACTTTAGTCCTGAGAAAAGACACAGCCCTCTCATTCATTTGAATGAGGCCAGTTCAGTGACGCAGTGGAGGTGCCAACACAGCGGGTTCTGGCAAAAAAGGTGAAAATGTTGCCGAACCAGAACACCACACAAATATGCGTACTGTAAAATAGTTGCCACATTACTAACTTTCCAGAGTCGTAAAATCCAGCCTTACAGTATTACAAATGGCTGGCAACATCTGGGCATTTCATAAGCTTTCAAAGTCATGTATCTATTACTCAAACTGGATTTCCTGGATTATATTTAATGTCTCACAGATACCTGAAACATGTCCCCAATTGCTTTGTTTTAATACAGGGCTGTTTTTACTCTGAGAGAGAGAGAGAGAGAGAGAGAGAGAGAGAGAGAGAGAGAGAGAGAACGAGAAATTGTGTCTCTGTTGTTTGGGTGAACCAACCCATTGCAACAGTAAGAGTACATCTCTTTATGCAGACATGCACCCTCCACAATTTAGAGTTTAAAAAGCTGAATGAAAGTATATATTTGGTTGGTATAACAATTAGAATATTTGTCCACAAAAGCTCAGACCAAGGTTGGATGGATTATAATAGCAAGATACTGGGCGATCAGACTGAAAACAGCACTGTTGGTGGGAGTGTGTTGTGCCAGGTACCTACCCGCGAAAACAACAAAATATGATCCAGGAAGTCCGATTGGAGTAATAGATTCATGAGTTTGAAGACCCATCAGACACAAAAACAATGCACAGGGGATTATATTATGGGGAAGGATTTTACCTCATGACATTTAACTCTCTGGAAAGTTATCACTGCTGAAATCATTTTGCAACAGTAGAGATCCGGTATTTACATGTAACAAGTAATCTAACAGGAATGTGTGCTTGCAAGTATTTGTTCAGTTAACACACTGGTCCCATTCAAATGAAAGGGCTGCCAATTCCCATGCAGTGCTGTTATCTATCTGAACGTGGCCTTACATATATTATCAATATAAAATGTATCTTTTTTTGTTATTCTGAGTATCAATAAATACATTAACATGTTAAGTACTTGTATGCACCCAGATGCAAGAAATGGCTGAAAACTCATCTTCTCCCGCACCCACACCTTCCCTTGCTGATGACATGACATTAGTGTACAATATTGCGTGTCAGCAGACACAGGTTAACATCAGGGCTTGTTCTGGTTTTCAGAAGATTTTTCTTAGCATCCATCTGAACTGAGTCATGTCCTTGTGTTATGAAACCCATGACATCTCCTCTGAAATGACGGAGTGATAATAAGAAGTCAAGCTGACAGCAGAGGGACGGGGCTGCCCTCTCACTGCCTGCTTTCAACTCTGCTTGGCCGGGTTTATCCTTAAATTGAATTCCACTTTTTCAAAACTGAGCTAGGAGGGCTGGACTGAGGCGAGCAGAGTGGAGAGGGTGTGACAAGCTGTGGGTTTCTGCTCTGTTTATGTTGCTCGTTGGCTTGGCTAACAGGCATTTTCTTTAAATGGTGAAGCCTAGCAATCGGGTGAGAAAAAAAAGGTGCTGTCTTGAAGCCATTTTCTGTTTTTGTTGTACTGGTTGGTGTATACACAGATAAAGACAAGGTTTCCTAGCAGAAAGCCCTTGTCTATTTTATGACTTGAACCCGTAATCCTTTGATATTTTAAGGCAGCTCAAACTTGACCCTCCCTACCACCCGGTGACAAAAGTAATACCCTGTTAGGTCTTTTACACCACGTGGGACTTAATTCCTTAAACAAACCATGTTTGAGGGTGATTTACAGCTAATCTGGACAGGCGACGGTCATTTCTATCTTTCCTTTAATAATTTACGATTGGTGGAATTTATAGCACCGGCTCCCCAGCCGTGCATGCCGCCAAATCCATATGTCTGTAATATAATGAGATTTAAGCGCAGTGAGATTATAAATTATGGTGTGATTTGTTCTCTCGCTGTTTGTCAGGGCATAGCCTTTGAGTGTGTGTGTGTAGCTTGGGGACATGGCTGGCATTTGGCTGCCACGACGCTCTAATTGCTGACGTACACACAGATAGATGGGACCTGATGGTTGGTGTCGCCACTGGAGGGAGGGAGGGAGGGAGGAAAAGTGAGGGACGAAAGGGGTGGAGAGGAGGATGATGAGGAGGGGGATAGCAGACTGGAGAAGATGAGGATGGGGAGGAGAAAAAGGAAGTAGAGCATGGATGGATGGTTAGATAGATGGAGAGACAAGTGAGGAGGACAGATATTGTCTTGTGGCGGGAGGCGCAGCTGCCAGCAGCTACATGGCCAAGCGGTTAACCACACTGAAGGAGCCACATTTAGAGAAAGCAAAGCAAAGAGACAGAGAGAGAGAGAGAGAGAGAGAGAGAGAGAGAGAGAGAGAGAGAGAGAGAGAGAGAGAGAGGGGAGGGAAACAGACTCAGCCACATTCATGTCGCTCTCAGATCCGTTGCTCCAGGGAACTGTTGGAAAATGAAGAATTACATGGCCGTGATCAGATTACATTACAGAACAAGTGATTACATGCATTTGACTCTTGTACAAAAGAACAAAAAAAAAAAATGAAGAAAGGGAAAGGAAACATACATGATCTGATGAATTATGTAATTATGTGGTATTTGTTCTGGCTATGATACATGGGCAACAATCTGAGGGGAGGTAAATGGGTAATTTCATCAATGTTTCACCGCTTGCCATCTAAACCTGCTTCAATATAAATGTTGAATTTGTCCCAGTCATCACTTACAGACTTGGCTGCTTTATGTTTAAAAAAAACAGTCTCTGTCTTTATATTTGGTTTGCATTAAGAAAAGTGGGTGAAATATATGGGAGCTGATGAATATTAGAAATATATAGAAAACAGAAACAAGGCTGAAAAGTTGCTTAGTTTCTACATGCAGATTGTTGGGTTAAGATTCACATAAAAATGTGTAATTGTGGTAAGAAATTAAAAAAAAAAAAATGTTTAAAAACCTTTACGATAGCAATTTGATCATGATCTTGGTACCTGAAAGCTCCTTTATTCCATCCAATCATATTAATGATGCATTTACCTTATAAATAATGACACCTGGCTATTCTGTATATGATGGCACACTTGATGGAAACCAAATCTATTTGGTTGTTTAAGTCTCAGGACTTACTGGCCAAATCCATAATTCAGGAATGTTTGACCTGCTTGATCCCTACTTTTTCTAAACAATTCCTGGCATTTGAGGGATTGCTTCTACAAATCTAAGCATTTGGAAGAAATCCCACAGCCAATGTTAGATTACAAATAACTCTTCTATTTCCATGGATGACGACAACAAAATCTGAAAATAGTAATGGTGCAAAAATATGGGGTGAAATATTGTGTTGGCTTCAAGACCAGGGAAACAAAAGAGTGTATTTCCTTCCTCGTCGCTCGGGTCGCTCTGTCATCTTCAAACACCTGCGGGGAGTGACTTGTTATTTGCTCTGAGCTGTCTGCATGGTTTGGCTTTTTGATTAGAGAGAGATGGAAAGAAAGCGAGCGGGAGGCAGAGGGAGAGAGCCGAGATAGTGAAGAGAGACAGTCTTGAGGCACATGTCAAGCAATGTCACAGATAATCACACATTGTCTTAAAATAGCTTTGAAAATGACAGTGTTGGGGGTGGGCTGGGAAGGGTGATGTGGGGGTTTAGGGGGTGTGCGAGATGCATCAAAGCACATGTACCGTAATTAAAGACCAGATGAAGTTAATTTCTGACAACTCCTCAGGGGAACATTTATCCAGGGGCAACATATAAAAAATGTCTTATCCATGAAAAATAAGAGAAGTGCTGGGGGGGGGGGGCTTACATGAGTATCTAACATCAGCTTTGTTCTCTCACAGAAATAAATATATGGGGGCTTACTACAGTGACACATAGAGAAAGAGTAATTTCCTCAGTCAGTCAGGTGAAGATGGTGAAGTGGCCTCCTCCTATTATCATCTAGTAAAACCATCCTATTTCATAGTCCAAGTAATCTCCATATCACTGCTTCCACTCAAACTGTCCATGCTGCTGATAGGATGTATTTCCAATGGTTTTGACCACTGGAAATAAATTTTCTTTTTTTCTAGAATGAAATCATTGTCTGGTTGTTTGCTCACATTGAAAGCCATATTTGCCATAGCCAGAACAATCCAAATTCAGGGTTTGTGTAGCGGAGGTGGGCCAAACAAGCAGCATTCAAAGTCATACCATTTCAATCAAGGCGGCACTATACTTGTCTTAAAGTGCTCATATTATGCCTTTTCCCTTTCTTTTATTGTGTGATGTATCTTTTTTGTGCATGTAATAGGTTTGCAAAGTGAAAAAGCCCAAAGTCCACCCCAAAGGGAGTTACCATTTCCAACAGAAAACACTGCTCACAAACAGCTCTATTGTAGTCCAGCCTTTACTTCCATGACAAACGCGTGTCATTTTGTGTCACCTTGTAAGAGAGGTTGTAATGTTCGCCTAGCTGCTAGTGTGGCATGCCCTCAAAGACCCGAAGAGCTCAGATAGTTGTATCGCCATGTCCAGGAGACCGTGCAGAATTAAAACATTACGTATGAAAGACTAATTTGTTAACATTTAAATAACTTACCACTCTGAAACGTCTTCCTCCAGTCTAGGTTGAGAAGCTGGTTCGGGTTGTACTGCCTGTTTCGAGAGCAGACTTGGTTTCAAACACGTACAAACCCCACACACAGGGTGAAAAGAGGAGCTGCAGCAATGTGCAGTTAGACAAAAATATGGTGTTTTTTTTTACTTAAACCATGTAAACCTATTCTGGTCCAACCTCTAAATACAATTATGAACCAGAAAATAAGCATAATATGAGGTCTTTAGAAGCTCCTTGATGAAAAATGTTTTCAAAATCACAAACAAGACACACATCAGAAGAGGGGTTAGTTAATACTGAGGTCCTAACCTCTTGTTGAAAATAAAGTTTAGAATTTGTATTTTAAGATAGAAGTTGCAGGTTTTTCTCTGGACTTCAATACAGTTCTAGTGACCCTCATGTGAATCATTTCTGCATTGGCCTCAACACTGAACCGTGGTGGATAACACTTGGTTCGAGATATTACTACAGTACATATTGGGAGCAACGCCTTTCATCAAACAAACAAAATGAAGGATTGTAGTGTTTTGTTCAATCACACGTTACGCAGGAGACATCGCAATGGTTCTTCGTTGTCGTATTAACCCCTTATACACTATATAATACATTGTTGTCCCTCATCGAGCTTGAGGTTGCAGTGTTAGCACCACTTCTTGAAATGAATGCACTACCTTAGTTTGTGCTTACAGCACTTATGTTAAAGATTTTGCTTGGATTATTAGCATTGGTGTGTAAGGGGAACAGGGCTAACCGATGTACCGTAATAGAACATTTAACTTTTAAAATAACAAAGTAGATAACAATGTAACTTTTGCTGAACAGTGGTTACTGTGACCGTAATGTCCTCAGATTCTCTTGAGTCAGTTGCTTTAGATCATAAGGTGACATGGCTAACAGTTTGCAAATATAAGCTACGCGTTCTATTTACCTTGGAACTCGGAAGCCGGAGCTGGGAATGACGTCATTCCCAAGATGAATGTGTTCTAAAAGTCGGATTTTCATTGTTTTCATTAGCTCTAGCCCGGTTAGCTATTGTTAGCAATACCAGTTGATAACAACGCATTACGCCGTTTTTTTGTGCATGCAAACAGCGTAACAACATGTCCACAGATAGAAGATGACCATGCCTGTGTGAACGACTGATTTAGTGACACAAATAAGACAGAAGTGCTTATAACTTTATGTTACTGCAGCTTTTCACAACTGTTGATACAGGGGGCAGCCATGTTGGATTTTGAACTCGGGCTACTGCGAGGATGTCCGAGTTCCGAGTTCGTAAATCTGAGGTCAGGGGGCGTGTTTACGACTTTGACCTCGGAAAATCTGAGTTCCGAGGGAAATAGAACGCGGCATAACAATGGCCACCATAAGCGACTGGTCATACCAGACCAAGTAAGGACGCAGCAGCAAAACCCCCGAGAGTACTGCATTGAGTAAGAGGAAAAAATGTCAAACAGTGTTGCTTTAAATACTATATGTATGACCTGTTTTTACACATGCACTGACTGCTTGGCAATAAATAGTGTTTGTAAAATCTGTATTTGACAGCTGTCACTTTAAATAAAAGAAGAAAAAAAACATTTACTGTAAATACTAGAATGATGGCATAAACAAACAGCCCAGACTTTTGTACCTCTTGAGACCACTTTTATCTTTTTTTTTCTCAGAATGATTTGTCCATCTACTCTATAGCCAGAAGAAGCCGGTAGTTAAGCTAAAAATAATGTTTATTCCTGCAGACGTTTAATGGTCCGTCAAATGGGATAACAAGGACGGCTGATTTGTGGGCCTTTCTCTGCAATTACCCAGCCTTCCCACTTCCTCCCTGTTTAAATTAAACAAGCCATTGATTTTATGCTGAATATTATTGTGCCATATTCCTCAAGAGTGCTTTTGATAGAGATATGGAGTGATTGGACTCAGAGACACACAAAGACAGCCAGATATGTATGAAGACTGAAGCAAATCCAGGGGGAGAAAAGCAGATGGGAGAGTGGGTCTGTGATTTGTTTTTTTAAGAACATTTTAATGACAATTTACATTTTCTAAGCTGATTTACATTAATGCTTCTTTTGGTCTACCACCAGGTCACCTACAGACGTTGATATTCAGAAAAGAGACCTTCAACACATACACATGATGTGAAATGAAGACACAATCAATTGCAAAATAAATAAAAATTATTATTATTATTAATGAAGTTATCTTTCTGTTGTAGCCTCTTCTTTTTTGGTTTAAGTTGATTGATATTAAGTAGACATTTTCAAATTGCAAAATACAATCTTTTGTTACACAAATAAAAAAAAGATCTCACCTATTGTCTGTATCTGTCAAGAGACTAAAGAGGGAACATACTGTAATTTAACTTTAGACAAAAAACACAGAGCTGTTTAACCAACCTGATCTCACAGAATTCCGTGAAACAAAGTGCAGAATGTGCAAAAGTATATAGTATGTGCAATGGACAGGTGTATAGTCCAAGATGTAGGTTAATGCAAAGTGTAGTGACTAGGGTAGTTAAGAGTCAACGTCAGTGGGGGTCCGGGGCCTGGTTGGTGAGGCTGACTGCAGAGGGGAAGAAACTGTTTTTGTGGCGTGAGGTTTTGGTCCTGATGGACCGCAGCCTCCTGCCAGACGGGAGAGGTTCAAACAGTTTGTGTCCGGGGTGAGAGGGATTTGGCTACAATCTCTCCTGCCCGCCTCAGCGTCCTGGAGGCGTACAGGTCCTGGAGAGACAGCAGATTGCAGCCAACCACCTTCCCAGCAGAGCGGATGACTCTGCCGTCCTTAGCAGTGGCAACAGCGTACCAGATGGTGATGGAGCAGGTGAGGATGGACGCAATGATGGTGGTATAGAAGCGCACCATCATTGTCTTTGACAGGTTGAACTTCTTCAGCTGCCGCAGGAAGTACATCCTCTGCTGGGCTTTTTTGATGAGGGAGCTTGATGTTCAGCTCCCACTTGAGATCCTGGGAAACGATGGAGCCCAGGAAGGGGAAGGACTCCATAGTGTTGACTGTGGAGTCATCCACAGGGTGATGGGGGCGGGTGGGGTTGCGTCGGCCCTTAGCGACAGAAGTTCCCGTATCTCATTGTCTCTCCAGTTAGATATTCTTGTAAGCGTCTTTGTGTAAATCACCCTTCTTCTTCTTCTACCCTTGGATGTTTGTTTTCTTCCAGTTTTGCGCAAGCGCATAGAAACGTCAATAACACGTCCACTCGCTCGCCGATCCAACCGATTCAGACATTTGCGTTCTCACATACTGCTCCGCCGGGTAATGCCTACATAATTTCAGGTTTGCAGTGCATGTGTGAAAGGGGCTTTAGATTCAGAGAATTTGGATTGAACCTAAACTCCAAACTCACCGCTAATGTAGAGCACTTGCAAGGTCAGCCATACTGCTCTGATCCGATTATTCTGCTACCACGTCTTCCAGTATTTACATGTGTGATATGAAAATGAGGAATATGGTTTATGTTTTTTTTCTTCTCCATAGTCTGTAATAATGCATTATTAAATTGATAATATTTTCTTTAAATATGCACTTTGGATATGTCATCTTCTGGCACTCACACTTTTAAACTTCAATCCCCAAAAATCATGTGTAATGCGGCTTCTGTAAACAGCATACAGCATGCTCAAGTTTACCGACCCTCTTAATCTATGATGCTCCACCACCAACCTGCATGTTTTTATCAAAGCTCTGTTCTTGCATTTCTAAGCTAGACAGTACATTTAGAAAATCTATATTTCGTAATATCTAGCAAAAGATTAAGAATAAAGATATTTTACTCTGTAATATATGCACTTTGCTATTTAAGCTAATAACACAACTCTTGGCCTGCATACTTTAGGTGCATGCGAACACTCACACAGCCAGTACATTTGGATTTCTCCTCCACTCTATTAGTCATGCTTCTGCAGGCGATTACGTTTCATTGTTGTGTTTGAAGGAAAAATGAGATCACCTTTGACAGGTTCATCTAGAGGCATTTTGCCTGACTTGGCGGCCTGACAGTCAGCAACTCTATTAGCCATGTGTTTTCATCCAAAACACAGAACTGTGTTACCAAGGTTTCTAAGCACATGCACACGAGCAGACACCACAGTCACTAAGGAGTGAAGATTACACAGAGAAGTCAAGTGACAAATTCAAGTGGCCAGAAGAAATATCAATTCATTTAGGACCAGTGAGCAGCAAGCCAGCTGTCAGAGAGAGACGGAGAGAGAGATCAAAAGAGCTTACCCCTGAAATGACAGATGCATTAGAGACGAGAGAACGACAGTTAATTTTGTGTGTCTGAGTGCGAGTGTGTTTATTCTGCAGCATCTCTAGTGTGTCTTTGTGGTAGACACTGAAAAGTCAACCAGTCAAGTGGTGAGACCTGTCCATTGTGTTTTAGAATAACAAAGAAAGATAAAATGGTGTGCTCAATACGGACTGTGTCTCTTCAAGTTTGAAGATGAAATCCAGTCAGTAAGTGTTGACACTGTTAAAACACAGCCATTGGGTATGCCCCTTACAGTCATCAGTCTTGTTTTTTGTTGTTTTGTTGTTCCTTATTCTATGTGAAACTGGCCAAATATAATAATGGAATGTGATACCCAGATATTGGTTGGCTGGCAAAAAACAGGTGAACCTGCCACTGTTTTATTACACAAATTGTCACAATAATCGCATTGGAGGATAAAATGATTTTGCATATAACAAACCACTGTGCAGGGACTTATCCTAAAAACTGTACCTGTAGTGGCAAACATTAGCTGGAGTATGGTTTGGCTAGGCCGCTTATCTATTCTTGGTTGAGGGTGAACATTGCTCTGGCCTGTTTGCAGTGGTGGTTCTACATTGAATGGAGCCCTGGGCGAGACCCCCCCCAAAAAAAAACTCCAACATTGCCAAAAGACAATGAACACAATTCTGCACAAAATATGACAGTAGATGTTATGAGAACTTAAATAAATATACACTATATACATAAATGTGCCAAAAATATCATAAAAAATGTAACAAGAGCAGAGAGCAACAATAATATAAAATATTAAGAATAATAAATATTCTAAATAGTACAAATCCTTCATCACACAAATGTGAAGACACACTAAAGAGAATCTAATTATTACACTACAGCACTAAGAACAGAAAACACAAACTAAAACTAAAACCTGACCTCTCTGGCCTTCCTTGACGCAAAATCATCAGTGATGTCATCGACAGGGACGGACTGGGACCAAAAATCGGCCCTGGCATTTTGGCCCAGACCGGCCCACCGCATAAGATTACAAATACCACCCGTCCTTGCGCTCCCCTGAATATGTATAGCAACTCCTACTCCTTAAAACTACTAATGCCATGTAATGAGTAAGTAAGAATCAGTGAGAGTTGACACATTAAATACTTCAAAAAAGTGCCATTTATTAATACAATAAAACGGTATACTCCTCATGAATCATAAAACAAGCTCTCTCTCTCACTCTCTCGCTCTCTCTCTCTCGCTCTCTCTCTCTATATATATATATATATATATATCAATACATATGTTTTGTATAATTTCAAGAGGCCCTGTGCTTTAATTTGAAGAGGTCTATCATGAGTTTTTGTCTGCCAATGCAGATAGAAAAGCTACAATTCTCATTAAGAACGTTTGCATGATGTGCAACGTTTATCAACCATGGGTTCTTGGGAAAGTTAATCTAAAGGCACAGATTCTGGGTAATCTGGGTAACCCTGAATCCTCCATCCCCTGCTTACAGTGCAATACTGGTCACACACTGTATTGACATTGTTTCTTTCCCTGAGTACGTTTACATGCACACCAATATTCCACTATTATTCCGAAAATGACAATATTCTGAATTTGATACAGGTCTTGTAAATATTGTGCATATTCTGGATAGATATTTCGAATAAGGCCTTATTCTGAATATAGCATTTTCCGATTAAGACGTGGGATATTCCGGTATTATTCTGGTTTTAGAGGTATTCTTTGGACATGTATATAGCGCATTCGGAATATGTGTCTCAATCGGGGTTTTTACCGCAGGCTTATGGTCAGCTCTGTGCGTTGCTATGGTTGCTGTACACAAACCAACCAGCCAACCGTTTGCAAAGCTGCAGACCCGAAATGAAGGAGAAACACAGCTGCTTTTAAACATTATCAAAGACTTGATATCAACAGGTTTTTGGATATGTGCACACATCGCTACGCCGACCTTTTCAAGAAGCTGGTTGAAGGAACGAGTCTACCACCGCTGGTAAACTTTGAAAAAATCGTATTTTGCACGGCTACATGTAAACGGGAATATTAGTGGAATATTCACTTTCATTAGCCATTTAAACAGCTTCGTCAGAATATCGTCTTTTTCAGAATAAGGGCAAAAAACCGGAATATTATGTGCATGTAAACGTAGTCAGTGTAATAAAGAGCGAGTATCGAGGTGTGCAGAAGGTTTGCAGTGGAGATGTCTGTGCTAGGTGTGTGTTAGCGAAAAGGAAACGACTACACTGAGCCCATTTTCAACTTGCTTCACGTTCCTTTGTCCCTACGTGGTATTACCGTAGCTGCTGTAGGTCTGACGTGTTGAAAGGAGCCAGTTAATGTTTGGGCATCTGATCAGGATGCCTCACAAAAGCTTACCTTTGGAGGTAGTCTGAGTTTGTCCAACTGGGAGAAGACCACAGGACAGACACACTGAAAGAAATACGTCCCATCTGGCATCTGCCCAAAAAGAGCTGGAGGACATGGCTGGGGAGAAAGACATCTGGGCTGTCTTTCTTAGAATCCTGCCACTGTGACCCAGACCTGGAGAGCAGTGGAAAACCATACTGCTGAGTTACATTGTTGCAGAATACACTTCACTTAGTCCTGCTGCTCCATTGACATGCATTATATGTAAGTTAATCCATAGTTTATTGATCTTCACACATGTTTATAGCATTCATCCTGAATAGGAATCAAGCCACCATCCTAATCCTTGTTTTATAGATACCATATTGTCATTGTAGTAAACATGTGTGTCCATAATGGCCATGTGATGGTACTAATAGTAAAATCAGAGCAACATTGCCTATAATGGGAATGGTGCCTCTTATGGCTAAATCAATATTCATGTATATATTTGGCCAATATTTTGTGAGGGGCAATTACTGCTGTACTGAAATGGTGTCGTTGTGTGTGAGACAAAATGATTTGGAAGTGTAGAACATTTTGATTAAGGCCTTTTCAAGGTGATCTCAGGACATTTTTATGTGTCACTTCTTCCCTCCTCTCCTCCCGTCTCTCTCGTTTCTTTGATGAAAGAAAAGGAGTGTACAGATGTTGAAGTGTGCTGACATGTCCTTGTGGAGGGATTTCAACCATGATGCTAATAACAATAATTAGCTCCTAAGTGTTTGTAAGGGGGGGGTAGAGACATTAATATTCTCTCATTGTGCTTGTGTGTATGAGTGTGTGGTCCAAGACAAATGGCTTCCCCTTGTCTTTTTAAAAGAACAAATTAGCCGTAATTGCTTGTTTCAGGGGTCTGGGGATGAAGGCAGCTTTTTGCTACTTCATTATGCCTCTTTTAACTCTCCAGAATCTCTCTAACTCACACACACACACACACACACACACACACACACACACACACACACACACACACACACACACACACACACACACAATTAGACCGTTGAATCTATTAACAACATAATATTGTGACTTTATGAGCAACACAGCAATTGAATTTAATCAGAGCACATTTACTTCTTAATGAAAATTGCTGAGTTAGCATGGATAGCAAGTAAAATGGCACTGAATGCCACTGTTTATGAGCAAAACTCCTATTGCAATAATTAGAGGTTAAAATGTTGAGCTAGCACAGGCAAAGAATCATGCTGTTTAATTGAAATACATTGGGATTAATACATTTATCTTTTACTTGGAGTGAATACATAGGAACTAAATCCATACACCACTTAAAGCAATCAAGGGGAGGACATTTTCTGATGTGCAAAGACAGACTCTGCCATCAGCTTTGATTAGTGTTACAGTCCGTCTTTCTCGGCCGTTAGATATTTGAGAAATTATTATTAATAACAAAATAATTTCCACAGATTAACCCCATTCTGGCTCTATTCCTGATCTCCCGGCCTTTAGGAAATTAATCCGGGGAAAGATTGATGGCTCTCCTGCTGTTTTAAAACGTTTGTCCTTGCTGGTCTGTTTTGTTCTATTTTTCTTCTATTGTACCGGCGTTCCATTTCTAGGCATCTGTTTAATGATGCAGATGTATCTCTGAATGTGACATTGAAACAAACTCCAAGTACATTTGCAATTTTGTAAAGATGTTTTGCATCAAATTCACCTATTTAATGCAGTGTGTTTAATGGATTTTGATCTGCCATGGAGTATTAGCATTGAGGAGGAAAGGTGAGATGTAACAGCGATGCCAATTGAATTGAACTGTGTTGCCCAATTAAAATTGTCTATGAATAATATTTGTAAAACTCAGACTTTCAGACATGTAAAAAAGTTATTTTTGTACTTGACATCATCTCTCTTCTCCCCCTGAGGTCTTCTCCCTTTAGCCTACAATTTTAGCTTTGCAGGTCAATGTTGAATGTCCCTGGTTACACAGCCTGGAAAGGTGATTTTTGGATGTGCTGCCATCATGATAAGTGTGTTGAGTTAAAGCATGACAAGAACATTGGACAGCAGCAGTAGTTGCCCTCATTATCCACAGGAGAAGAAACCTGATGTTACGTGATTTTTAAAGGTAAGAAAGGATGTCATTGCAAAGTGTGAGGGTTGACAGAAAAAGAAGGAAGGTGTGTGGTGTTTCGGCATAATATCATATCGGCAATAAGTAATGAGTAGAAACTGTGATGTCTCGAATAGAGTTGGGTACCGGAACCCGGTTCCACCGTGGATCCGGTTCCTACGCAAACGGTAGTATTCGGACCGGATTAGAACGCAAATTTCGGTTCCTCATTTCGGTTCCGATTGAAATATTTTCCCTCTGTCGCACCGGACAGCAGCAGACTCTTTTTTCTTTCTCCCTTTTCTGCCGAGTGGCGCACATGCCCACTCACGGTGTGAAGCGAGTGTCCGCGCTATTCTCCGACATGCACGCTACAATCACTGCTCATAGACGGCTTTTTGTACACGCTCTGAAACGGACGTAAAAATATCACACTTTCTCTGTAGTCTACTAGCTAGCTACCGTAAATGTAGGCTACTTTTAAAATGCCATATTTTCCCTCTGGGCTCACCAAAACGGACGTAAAGGCATATTAACTATTCACTGCACGTGATCGCTAGTAAACATGTTACACTTGCTCTGCTAGTCTATCGTTCAGGACAAGACCCTGTAGCCTGGTGGTGGGGACAGCCTCCCCAAATTGTCTTCCCTTTCAAACTCCTCCCTGTGTGTCCAGGCCTCTTGGACACCATCTGAGAGAGTTTTCTCCTGTACATGCCATAAGTCAGGAGAGGTGTCGTATTCTGCCAGAGAAGGCAAATATGGTCATTGTTCTGCAAAAGAACTGCTAAAGTTTGAAGCTGTTTGGCATACCAACTCAACAGCAATTTATAGCATATTCCGGTTGGATATTCCGAATAAGGCCTTATTCTGAATATAGCATTTTCCAATTAAGACATGTAGGAAATTCCGGTTTTCTTTGAACATGTATACAGCCCATTCGGAATATTATGTGCATTTATACGTAGTCAATGTCAATTCATCAAAAGATTTATGAAGATTTATAATTGATTACATATTATTATATTTACATTATATTATAATTGATTTAAATCCAGCCAGAATCCTGACAAAAACGAGAAAATATGATCACATAACACCCATTCTGGCCATTCTTCACTGGCTTCCAGTGAAAGCTAGAGCTGATTTTAAGGTTCTTCTTTTAACATATAAGACCCTGCACGGACTCGCACCACCTTATTTATTTGAGCTTATTACACCATATACACCGGCACTTTCCGCTCCCTTGATGCTGGTCTCCTGGTCATTCCCCTAGTAAACAAAAAACAGTTGGTTGTAGAGCATTCTCCTACCGTGCCTCATCTTTGGACTGGCCTCCCACTACATGTTGAAGAAGCCAACCCAGTTGACATTTTTAGATCTAGATTGAAAACCCACCTCTACTCATTATACCATAGCCAACTATAACACACCATCCTCTCTGCATCCATCACAAACAAACCTTTTTCACTTATTGTCTTATGTTGCTGGGTTTGTATTGTCTATTATTACAGCTTTAATGCTGTTCACTTGTTTTGTTGCTATCTGTTATTTCTGTGTTCCTTTAATTGTAAAGTGCACTGAGACCATGTTAAACGGTGATTTTACACTTTACATAAAATGTATATGATTCTAAAAATGAATTAAAAAGAAATGCATGTGGGAAAATAAAACACAAACGCTACAGGTAGTAGCAAATGTGTCTGTACTTCCTAATCGTTTGTGAATTTGGCAAAAGTGAAGAACCTATAGCACTATGGCCCTCTGGGATATATAGTTCCAGTAAGTGCTTCACACATGGGGTATACCCCGCGGTGTATCTACATCTTTAAAGAGCCTCATCTTCAGGGTCCTAAAGGGTCAGCCAGACCCTTTAAAACCCATCAGCTCCAATGCCCCATGGGACATGGAGTTCCTGATGAGTTCCAAGCTTGTAGCCAAAGAATTGTAAATGTTGACCGAGAGGATAACAGTTAGTCACCACAGTGACTGTAGGGTCACTACAGAGGATTCCCATTTCCTTTAAGAGCCTGAATGAGCTCTGCACAAACAGGAGCAGATGGATGGATGAATGGAGAGAGAGCGAGTTAGAGAGAGAGAGCATCCTTATTTATTGTTCATGCATTTTTAAACAGCAGAGCAGTGGGGTCAAATGAGTAAACAGGACTTAACCTGAAGGCAAGAAAAAAGGAGGAACGAGTGCAGGAGAGATGGACAAATTGGATATGTCAATGTTGAAGATTGTTGGAAAAGCAACAATGGTAACCAAATTTTGATATTATATATAAACTCTTTTAAACTGCTTTTATATTTTAAGCAAACTTAACACATGTAAATATTTGTGTGAACATTAAACGATTTAACAACTAAGACATAAACTGAACAATTTTCACAGACGTGACTAACAGAAATAGAATGTACAATGAACAAAGGGGAGGGGAGGTGAAGTAAGTTGTGAGGCCACCAGCTGCATTAAGTACTGCAGTGCATCTCCTCCTCCTCATGGACTGCACTAGATTTGCCAGTTCTTGTAGTTGCTGTTGCCATCCTGTACCTGTCCCGCAGGTGTGATATTTGGATGTACCGATCCAGTGCAGGTGGAGTCTCGCTTTGCCAGACCTTCCTCCACAGCACTGCAGAGGAGGGTCTGGCTAGTCCACACAACATTCCAGAATGGGAGAAAAACGTGCTCTGGTCTCACAATTGTCATGGGCGGCGCTAAGCACAGGACAGAGCAACAGTGCAGCTGCAAAATAGCCTCGGGAAGGAACTTATTTTGGGTGGAAAAAGTTCAAAAGTTATTTTAGTCGTGCAACAGAAAACTCAGATTGGACAGATAATCTAGCTAGCTGTCTGGATTTACCCTGCAGAGATCTGAGGAGCAGTTAAACATAGTCCTCATAAATCGACTTCCAACTATAGAAAAAGGAAGGTAACAGACATCCAGCCAAAAAGAGTGGAATTCGGCAGAATTTCCGTTGGCAACGGAGCATTCCTGGAAGTGGAACGTCATGGATATAGACTAGAGCAGGTGTTGTTACACGTGGTCTGCCACTGCAAGGACAATCATCTGTCCCTTCTGTCTCCCTGTAGCGCTGTCTTAGACGTCTCACAGTACGGACAACGGACATTGCAATTTATTGCCCTGGCCACATCTGCAGTCCTCATGCCTCCTTGCAGCATGCCTAAGGCACATTCACACAGATTAGCAGGGATCCTGGGAATCTTTCTTTTGGTGTTTTTCAGAGTCAGTAGAAAGGTCCCTTTAATTTCCTAATTTTTTATAACTGTGACCTTAATTGCCTACCGCCTATGAGCTAAAACATTGTTTAAATCCTTTACAATAAAGATCTGTAAAGTTATTTCGATCTTTAAAATACAGTGTCCTGAAAAAGGGACGTTTCTTTTTTGGCTGAGTTTATATGATATTATATAACTTCTTTTAGTTGCAGCCTGCATGACAAAGTGAGTGATTTTTGCAAAAATAGTGAGTTCAGACAAACGCACAGAAAGAAATCTAAGAGTCTAAGCTTCTGTGTCCCAGCGTCTACATTCTTCTGTTCCACCTTTTTCAGTATCCATTTATTTTCTCTCCTTGTTGAATCTTTATAGGTACAAATTTACTGCATTAAAGATCCTGTGTATTTAGGGGGTAGCGGGGTCAAACTCAGCCCTGCAGGTGTCCTGACCTCTGACCCTTGACCTTTACATACAAACACACACATAGGCAAAAATGCACACCAACACACACAGCCTCAAGCATTTGACTCGATGTCGTTGAGATTAGCTGTTCATCTCCACAGGGAGCAGAACACAACAGCCGGTGAGTGTCTGTTTGAGTGTGAGAGAGAGAGAGAGAGAGAGAGAGAGAGAGGGGGGTAGAGAAGGTCTGCATTGATTTGACAAAGAGGCTAAAGACAAGAAGACTATGGTGACCTTTGGCCTTCTGTAATGTGTGTGTGTGTACAGGCATGAGAATGACTATGTGATGCGCTGTGTGTGTGATTTCTTTTCTGTATCAGGAGCCCATTTCATAAAATCTAGAGCAATCAGTATACGTATATGTGAATAGTGTGGTGTGATAAATCCACATGCCTTATTTGGCTGATTTTGAGCATTGCCTTAATTAGAATGACCAGAAACCTGCACAACACAGAGTAGGTGGCCCATGTGGCCACCTCCGCCCCTCACCCTCATCTCTGTTGCCATGGCGTTGAAGTGTGATTAGAACTCTGGCTAACCAACATGGCTGACGATATTGACTTCCTGTCTGGTTCATGCAAACAGGATGTGACAGATTAAATTTGTTCGTCAGCCCTCCTTAATTTGAACAGAAGGCTGAAAGCGGGAGAGAGGCAAAGACTGAGGAAATGAGAGAGAGGGTTTCACACACACACACACACACACACACACACACACACACACACACACACACACACACACACAGCTTCAAATTCTCCACAGTTTTTTCAAAGTGCATGCACACACCCAAAATATGGGAAATAGCGATAGACGGATGAATGGAGAGAACATGTAAGAATTGACAAATGCATATACTTGGTAACAAACAAAGAGAAGCTGGAGAGAGGAAAAGACACAGTAGATTAAGCAGTAGTGACTTGATCGTGACATGATAGTGTCGGTAACAAAGTCTGAGAGAGAGAGAGAGAGAGAAGCATAGGAAGAGGTACACAACCAGGGGAGTCCACGTTACAGACAGCCTCAAGATGGAGCATGAACAGGGCGACAGTCTCGACTCGCGTGTGTCTGAGAGACAACCCTGATGGTAGAGAGCGAGAGTGTGACAGTGAATACAGAGGGCTGCATTATTGTTTAAATCATTGATCGCTTCTCTTTCTCTCTCTCTTCTATCTGTATATCTATCTTGCTCGTCCTCTTCTGTGCTCTTTCCTCTTTTCAATCGTTCTCGCTTTCTTCTTCACCTCGATATTTTTGTGACAGTCACACAGGCGGACTGTCTTCTTGTCTTTGTCCTCACCCTTTTGTCTTTCTGACACATGTCCTCTCTCAACCCGTTTTCGGACTCTCGCTTTTCTCATGGTTATTATTCAAAGGTTCTGAAGCGATACATAATTCCTCATTGTTTGCACTGATCTATTTCTGTTTACTAAAGGCGCTTATACCAACTGTCCATTTCACCGACGGCTAATTGTATATTGGAAATCTGATATCGTGACTGCCCTAGTTGTTTCACATGAAAGTGGCGTCTATCCATTGCTTTTATCGTTTTTATCATTTCAAAGAAACACTTTCATGAATCCTTTTTATTGTCATATTCCTCTCGTGCAGACCTCAGCACATCTGTTGCCAGTTGTTGAACATCTCGCACAGACATTATTTTGGTATCCAGTTGGAAAGTCACCTTCCACCACGCCGACACACTGCCACAAGGCTGTGGTTCTGGTTTGTTACCACGGAGACAAGCACGTAGAGCGACGGTTGCTGTTTGGCAGCGATGCTTGTCTTGGCAGGGAAACGGCCAACGCTGAGGTCAAGTGACAGCCAGACGCACGCACACACACACACACACACACACACACACACACACACACACACACACACACACACACACACACACACACACACAAACACACACTCTCTCTTTCTCCTCAAGGCTCAGCAGGCAGGGTGGATGGGGGGGGGGTTCTGTGTGTGTGTGTGTGAGAGTGTGTTCCTATATGTGTGTGTGTGTGTGTGTGTGTGTGTGTGTGTGTGTGTGTGTGTGGGACAGTGTTAAGCAGGCGAGGGTGACAGTGACGTGACACTGGTGAAATAATTATGAGTCCAAAACAGGGCTGACAGGGAGCAGCCCGTGCCCTTCAACTATCTGTCAACTGTCATTAACATAGAGCCCTGATACACAGCCTGAGGAGAGAGAGCGAGGGAGGGAGGGAGGGAGGGAGAGAGAAATTGGAAGAGAAAAGGAGAGAAGACAGAACCTACAGAGTGGGACACAGCCAAAATGATCCATCTTCAAAAGTCATTTAATCTAAAATTGAGGCCATAAGATAAGTTAACAGGAATCAGATCATCTGCATGGGCAGATTTCTCTGTTTTAATAGGTTTGCAATGAAATAGATATTATAGGGAGAGATTTTGGATATGGGGAGAAAGCGAACTGTGAGAGAGGAGAAGGTGAAGACTGCCAGACAGGACAAGATAAAGAGCTAATATGATAGATGACAAAATGTGTAGGGTGAAGTGAGAAATTAGGTTAAGAACCTGGCTTATGATGAAGAACTTGTTGTTATATAGTCATTAATGTAACTTGAACCAATGCTTAAATATCTAAAATACTATACACTGTAAACCGGAATAAGTTCACAATACTCACAATGTTTTCCGTAACTGATTACCTTAGAATATTTAAGTAACAGCAAGAATTTTATTAAAGGAGACCTATTGTGCTTTTTTGTATTTTCTGTTTTATCCATAATGTTACACTTTAGGATGTTCATATTAAATGTGGCCAAAGCTTCAAATAACGAGGTAAACCTCAGATTTCACACTGTTCTGAATGCTCTGGTTTCAACATTTTTTCTACTAGCACGGAATCATGTCATACCCAGGCCGGTTTTCTGTTGATTTTACATTTTTTTGGTCATCTGCTCCAGGCACGCTACCGCAGTGTTTACATTACTGCTACATAGCTACAAGTGCTGCTATATTTCATTGGCTTAAAAAAATTGTGACAACTGCTCAGATATGATGTACAATACCAGCACAACAACTCAAATCAAAAGTATCCAGAGTGCATTTTCCCAAAAACATTTCAGTAAAATAAGAAATGTTCCAATTGGATGTGAATTTCCCATTTCAAAGGCTTAAATTTATAAGTAAAAAGGTAAAATTTCACGGTTAAAGACATGGTTGTCAAAAGTCTCACCCCATTGAGATCTCTTTCTTCTCCTGTAAATGTGAGTGAAAGTCTCTCTTAAGCAGCCTGTGGATTGATATGTGGATTAGGCAAAGGCCTGGGTAAAATATGTCAGAGAACACTGTGTTTCCAAGAGTCAGGATGTAAAATGCCTCAGTGTACATAACTCTTCTTAACGGGGAGTAAATCCCTCCTCAAAACAAGGAGACACACAGTACATTTGGCGACAGTATGTTTGGAAATAAATCTCACATGATGCACTGTGAAACACTCAAAGAGACGACAAGAGAGGCAGAGTTGAGAAAAGAGAGAGAGAGAGAGAGAGAGAGATGAGAGGGGGATTTATGGACAGGGGGGATATCCCAGTGCCTAAGACGAGCCCAATGGCCAACAACAGACTGACGGACTGAAAACACAAATAAAGAGCCATTTTTATGATGTGAATGGATGGGTTCTCTGGAAGACACTTGGCTGGATTTTATTTGGTCGTGGCTTTGGCCCGAGCCAGTACATATTTCTGTTTTATGAAGAGACTCAACGGCTAAGACAGCGGCTAACAGAGTGATGTGAACCCTCTCACCTCATTCATTCAGATTGGCAGAGAAAACAGGAGAAAGGCGAAAAAAAAATAAAATAAATACAGGTGAAAGACAAATACAAAGAGATAGAAAAAAGAAAGTGAGTGTAAAAGAGAGTAGCACAATTGAAGTGATACATAAAAACACAGCGGGATCAAAAATGTACAGCAGGTACCAATGTCTGTTGTTCGGAAATATGTAAAAAAAAACAACACTCTGGACAGGCTAGTCCCTTTGTTCACATTCATTATGCAAGCGCACTAAAGAACTATACAATGATGTTACCAGGTTCAAATAACAGCCATGCTATTATTTGCTTGTTAACGTTTACGCTACGAGACACCGTACTTTAGGAAGTGCACATGCGCAGTAGGATTCTAGTTCTGTGTGCACAGCTCCCCGCCAAGTTGTAGATGGTTGTAAGATGTCGCCTGTTACTTTGACTGAATAAGTTCCACATGGTTTATGGAAGTTTATAAATAAACACAACCGCTTGGATTCACAAAGTAAGGACTCCTCATATATTCCAACACATGACATGCGTCCTGTCGACATCACCTAAGTAAACCACGTCTCCCGACACTTAGACAGACTCCCATGTCCTCTCACATCCTCTAGTGTCTGAATTTCCGTTTTTTTCCAGCTGACCTGCTATCCCTATGCTTATTTTGTTTTGTTAGATCTTTTTTTGTTTTTTACATTTTAAGGTTCAGACTGTTAACCTTCTTCAGCAGTTAAGAAAAAAGAACTTTACTTGGGTCTTGAGGAGCTGCAGTTCATGGACAAACTGAAACCTACACTGTACATTTATTACCACTTAAATACTTATTTATTCTCTGCTCCGATCGCCAACTGTTGTCTGTTTTAAGCGCATCCACCGTCACTCTCTTTCTCTCTCTCTCTCTCAACCACAAACTCACTACATACACACAGCTATTGACGATTACCTGCCAGAACTTCCTGTAATTGGTCAAAAGTCCAAACCATCCCAAAAATGCTGTGACACTAGAAATGAACTGGACCATGATTGAATTTGATCTGGACAGAGACCACCTGTTTTTGTAGTGCGGCTGTGGTCCGGGGGAGGTTTCACACCTGTAATATTGGTTCAGACCTAAAGTCCGTACCCACTTCAGCTCTGATGGGGCCTCAGTCCTCCTTTTGTTCACACTATAATACATCTCAGACCTCAGTCCACCTGAAGTAGTGGAGCATTAATCTGCAGAACCGGTTGTCCCAGTGATATTGGCAGCAAAGGACAGTTGGTGATCCAGCGTCACACCCAGGTTCCTCGCAGTCCAAGCTGTTCTCAGTGTTGATAGAGCGGTCATGGATCAGAGACGCCTTCACTGGAAGGAAGAGCAGCGTGTCGACATCCACTGAGAGATGTCAACCAGACACACAGAGGGACCTGAGGGACCCCAGTAGTGAAATTACAAGGTTCAGACATAGATCCTCTCCAAGTGACCCAGTAAGTGTGGCCATTGAGATAGGGTGTGAACAGGCCAGGGAAGGTGCCAAGCCCGGCGACTATTTTCCACTGGGCGTGTCTGCGCTGCGTTCTGGGTGCAATCGTGGCCATTCAAGTCAATGCTTGATAATCCACCAGCACACCACCATAGCGTGTCCCAGAAGCGTGCGTGAAGCGGATAAAGATACGCATCAGGTCTATTTCCACACGAGTCGCGGGGCGACTGGAGAGTATCCAGTCAATTTACCAAAACCCAGCCCCAAATATCGTATAGGTCTCCTCTACGACACCACGGATGATGAGATTCATCCTGGCGGTGGAAGAACATAAGACATCACAGATCTTTTTTATAAGGACAACGGCAGAAAAGAGAAGCCATGGAGTTTAATTGCAGGAGTGCTTGGAGTGGAAGGTAGATACTAACACGTGATTGTTCTGTAAAAGTACTTAGCAGAAGTAGTAGAGACAATATAATCTGTGAGTCGGGCAGCAAGACTCTCCGCTTCTGAGATGCTCCCGGTGTGGTATGGTGCGTGGTGGAGGACGGAACCAAACCGCAACGCAGCCGGAACGTAGCAAAGCAAGCCCAGCGGAAAATCGGGGTGAGGCATCCAGTTCTTGGAGGGTGGAGAGGAGGATCTGGTGGTTTACTGTGTCAAAGGCTGCTGAAGGGTCCAGCAGGATGAAGACAAAGGAGAAGGTGAAGCACACACAGAAGGCTCTTTGCATTTATTTTTTTATCTTCATCATCTTCGTTTCACAACGGATAACAGCTCGGTGATGGTCAAGCTAACTTGCTGTTGGGCGCCCAGATAGCTCAGTTGGTAGAGCAGGCGCCCATATGTAGAGGTTTACTCCTCGATGCAGAGGGCTCGGGTTCGACTCCGACCTGCAGCCCTTTGCTGCATGTCATTCCCTCTCTCTCTCCCCTTTCATGTCTTCAGCTGTCCTATCAAAAATAAATGCCCAAAAACTGTCTAAAAAAATAAGCTAGCTTGCTGTCTCCAGGTGAGGAAGAGGTGCCATAGAATGTGAGCTGCCGCTAGCTGATTAAGGTAGGCAAAGTCAATTTTGTTGCATGTATCCTAGCAACAGTTTCTATATCCGGTTTCCCTTTTTGATTGACAAATAGATTACCGCAGCCTGCATGGTTGGTGCCAAATACACCAAGGCAAATTCCTTGCAAGTGGAAACTAACTTTGGCAATAAATCTGATTCTGATTCAGATAGTTCAAGTATTTATTCAAGTTGTTATCAAAGTAGCATGGTAGAAGGGAGGTGGGGAGTGGGGGGGATCGAGGAGGATTTTAGATTGAAAAAAGTGCTTTTAGCTGCAGATAAGGAGGCAGAAAAAAAGAAGAGAAAAGACTGGTAGGCAACAATGCTTTGGTCCGACTCACAATACTTTCCTACGCTGTCTATGTCAGTCAGCCTTAGACCAATTTGTTTCCTCCGTCGTAAATCTTTCAAAGAAACAGTCACATAGTTTAATTTCCTATATCAACTGGGCACTGTAGTTTTAGTAACAAACATTACCCAAACAGAAGTAGAGCATTTATTTGGGACTATTTCCACCTGCGGATTAATACAAATTTGGTGCTCTATAGTGACTATTAACAGCAGCAAGACGTAGGATTGACTCAAAACAAATTACAGTGTGTGTTCATGGTATTGAAGGAACATGTATGTTTTTTAAGTAGTTTGGGGAAAACTTTGGAGCTCTATGGCACAGAGGAACAAGACATATCAGGCTTTGAATACACACTTGGGATCAGTGCATGTGATTTTTTGGCAATACAAAATAGAGAATATCACCAGTCGTATACTTTAATCACTAAATAATACCATAAACGTGCGTAAACAGGCATAAACAATATATGGCCTTAGATTATAATAGCAATAAGACTATTCATCTTACTCTTATTATCTATAGCTGTACAAGGGAAGTCAAATCCTCCTATGCTTTAATCAACTTCAATTTTGATACGAGGTAATAATGATTATATGCATTTTGCATCTGCATGATTTTTTTTATATGCACACTTAATTGATGATAATTTTAAGAAGGCCCAAAACAGGTGGAACCACAAATTAAATAGTAAACCACCTTCTGTATTATGGTTTTAAAAAGCTCAGTAAACTCATATAGTTTGCTGCAGTAAGTGGACTGCAGAAGCTCGATACACACCAGTCCTTGTCTTCATGTCTTTGATAAAATCCTGAATGAAATCGTTTGGACAGTAGGATGAGTCACGGCATTGTAAAACAAATTCCTGTAGACCTTAAAATAGTCATCAGTGTAAAATTAATTGCACCCGTCGCCTGGATCTTTGACAGCGAGCATGTGACAGTTGTTGCTTTCAGGGTGAAAAGCCCGGTGAAAGCGGAGACGACTCAATCTCTTCCTCTGCCTTTCATACGGTATCTCTTTCAATCTCTCACACACATGCTAATCGTTCCCTCTCATTTGCATCCTAATGATTCCACTCTTCCTTTTTAGCCCTTGTCCGATGCCTCTATTAAGTTATGTGCCGCTCACGCTCGCCCCCATGTCTTTGTGAAAGTGTCTGCTGACTTTTTTGTCTGTGTGTCTGTTGTAGGCTTTTATGGAGGTTATTATTTCGTACCAATGGCTGGGATTTCAATGGTTTATGCTTGATCTGATACAGGAGAGCTACGTTTGTCGCTCATTGAACCACATGGAAATAAAAAGATGAGAAAACAGCAGAAAAGAAAAAAGAAACTGAGTGGCAATTATATATATATATATTTTTTTAAATGAGCGGGTTGATTTCTACCTGTATAATATGTCCCTGTGAGTCCAAAAGTTGTCCCGCTGCACAAGACACTGTCACACAAGATAGACACAAGATACAGTAAACAAGGTACTCTTGCAATAAAATTAAGGGATTACTCAAAACAATTGATAATTGATTTTTTTTTATTATTATTATTGCACCCAATCTTTTATTTTATTATTATTTTCACTGAAAAAAAATAAATAAATGAATAAACAATACCAAATAAACAGGAGTAAAACCTTATCTTAACATGGTAACAGATTTGTTTGTAACCTGACCCTAACAAGAGTTAGTTTAGATATGTGAACTTAGCCTTAACTGTATGGCTTGTGTAAACCTAAATTTGTCAACTAGTGTCCACAACATGTCATCGGCATTTAAAATGCTGGGCTTATTTGATCTAATCTCTCATGCATGCAGTTAGTTAGTTAGTTACTCATGCACTGAAAATCTAAAATTATTTAGACCCAGAGGAGCGGTGTGTTGATCAGGTTTATATCATGGCTCGTGCGAAACCGAAAAAAAGAAAAACATCCGTGGGTGAAGAAGAAAAGTAATTTACACAAAGACGCCAACGAAAATGTCTAACTGGAGAGACGACAAGATTTGGGAACTTCTGTCGGTAAGGGCCGACGCCGAAATCGTCAGACAAATTCAAGGAACGGGAAGAGTCTGTTGTCAATTTACAAACCGGTGGTGTGGTTGCTTAGGTGTGGGTTTGTGTGCTTCTTTTCATGGGCCTCCCAATACCCTCTGCTGGGGCAGGTTACACTGTAATTATACTCTCTCTTAGAGAGAGAGAGAGAGAGAGAGAGAGAGAGAGAGAGAGAGAGAGAGAGAGAGCTGGAGCATGAGTGTACTTGAGTGTTCTCTCTCTCGCTGGAGAGTTAATAAGCAACAAATATACAAAGCAATAAATTAATGGTGTGGATAATTAACCAGGAGTGTGGCTGGAGATGCATGACAGAGCACCAGCCACCATTAGGGAACTCACAATCATAGTGTGTGTGTGTGTGTGTGTGTGTGTGTGTGCGCGCGTGTGTGTGTGTGTGTGTGTGTGTGTGTGTGTGTGTGTGTGTGTGTGTGTGTCATTTAATTGAGTGTGTGTATGGTACTTAGTTGTTTGTGATTTTGAAAAGAAATATTCAGGTATGCAAAAAAACTAAAAAAACAACAGAAAGACACTTACATATGCCACTGTCACAGAGGTTACTGCAAATACCACTACCCCATCCAAGAGCAAAGAGGTTTTCATGGCAGTAAATAATAGTGTCTAAAAAGCAAATAAACATGTTTACTGTATGTCTATTTTCAAGGAATCCAGATCCTAATTGCGCTTGTGACCATGTCCAGTATTTCATTCAACATCCAACTCTGCCTTTTCACGCAACTGTAGCTCTTGACATTAGAGTGCAAATCTCACTCATAACATCACAAGCAATGACGCGCCATCCACCCACTTCCCCCTCGTTAACTTCCTAAATGATGAGAAAGCAGAAACTCTGACCACTAAACAAAAACATTATCGAAAGCAGGGAACTATTTGAGTGGCGCAGTTGCAGTATTTTGCATCAGCTGATGCCAAGACTAGCCAATGCCGCCACATAATCACAATGTAGACACAATGCAGAGATACATCATTATCATACTAAATGACAGTACTCAAACTTGTACTCATCACAGGGCAAAATCAAGCCAGTCGTTCTATCAGTCAGCAGATGAAATCATGCATCATAGTAACTGCCCATATCATGTCTGTAGAGAGAACTTGGGTTTATCCGTTATTATGAAACTGTTATCTGAGCTTTGGTTTTCCTGATTGCAAACCAGACTAAAATAGGCTGCGGTCAACAGCACATGTAGAAAAGGAATAGAATAAAAGAAAACACACATACAGCAGTACACAACTGAACAAATGTAATGTGCATGCATTACAATAGCCTGGTAGTAGATCTGAAGAGCATTAGACAGGTTTCAAGAAATCGCCTATCACACCAGTTCGCTGAGATGGATTCAGTGCGGACTCAAAGTGTCCAGCGACGATTGAAAAGGTCACTCATGTCTCCGCTGCACCCCTCAACGTCCCGTACACCTTAGCCTCTCATCTGAATAGTGTGTGTGTGGGCTGTGTGTAATCTGAATAGTAATAAGGCTGGCTGATAGATTGATGCATAACAGCAACGAGCATGCAGAGCAGGCGGGCTATTTTGGTGTCAGCTCCATTTATTTTCCAGCTGGCCCTGTTCTGTTCGACCACTTCAGATGTTGTAGATGTGATACGGAGCTTTGAGGCTGGGAAATGACTTTGATCAAAGTTGTATTCTGTCGTTTCAAAGTGCCTAGCGATGGGGTTTGACATTTTACTTTGTACCTCTGCTTGTTTGAGGTAAAAAGAAATAGTGTGATTTCCCTGCATATATCCCAGCTCTGTGTTCTGCTCAAATCCTTTCTGATCACAAAATCTTACAAAATTGAATCCTTCACATTTCTGCCACCATCCCAATAATGTACAAAATATGAACGAAATGTAGTTCCTCATCAGTTCCTCATTAAAAAAGGTAATGAAATAAAGAAATACTATACTAATGACACAACAGCACAGGAAATATGTGACTTAAATGACTCGTTTCATTACTTAGCTAACTAATCTCCTTCCCTTTACAGGTACCAGAAGTTCCGTCCTCAATGTGAAGCCACATGGTTGACACTCACTCCACCTCGAAACAAAACCTAAATGTATAGGGTTATGTTAATATACATTGTAAAGCTGTGGGAGCATTTCACTGAGCATTAGCGTTACATGGACATAGGAAAATTAAGACCTGTTTAAAATGATTTAACCTAGAACACAATACTTGAGTGAATTTAAGACTATTTTTTAAGACCTAAAATTTTTATTTGGAAATTTTTTGACTTTTTTCTTAGACTTTTTAAGACGTGATCTATGTCCTGGATCAAGTCCAGGATCACTGTGGACATGAAGCCCTGTATCCACAGACACCCTAAAATGCTCAAAATGAAGCATTACTAGAATTCGTAACTGTAATGTAATTGCAAAGTTGTCACAAAGTTGCAAAGTCAAATTGTAATCTCTATATCTACAGTCTTTCCAGAAGAAAGTACACATTTAAAGCCTGAAGGGTTGGCGTGATGCAACATCAACTTGTCGTTCAGAAAAACATGGCTGTTACCTCTTTGTTTCCGTTGGAACTGCTCGGTGGAAAAAATTATCCTTATGAAAACTGCTGACAATAAAATCTGTGGATTATCCAGTGTGACAGAAAGATTGTCTCTGAAAATGGGCGTTACATTGAGTTATTTCTATGGATTTTCTTTTATGTCATGAACACCACAAACAGAAGTACATTCACCTCTGTTGTACTGGGATAGGAACAGAGATTTTGGGGCAGTTATCTAAAAATGAGCAAATACAACCAAAAGTGTCTGCATGAGTAGATGCCACAAGAGGATTTTTATTTTTTATTTGTGAAATGATTGGACTAAATGCACTGTGCTTACATTTAAAAAAAGGGGACCACTTTGTAGCTGGCAGGCTTTGTAGCCTTTGTGCAATTACTGGGACATTGAGGGAGAGCACTGAGGACCGCACTGTCCTTTAACAATTACCAGCCGCTGTGAATATTAAGATAATATTAAAATGTCTGCCTCCATCTGCAGTCCTGTCCTGATTGCTATCTTAACCTCTGACTGGGGGGAGAGGCACAACAGTCCGGTCTGCTCAGAGAGACCAACAAGACTGAGAGGAGCCGCGCTTTAATTCTTCTGCCTGAGATTTCTGGATAATGGGGAGGATGGATAATGTATGCATGGCAGATATTACCGTCTGGGCGATAATGTGTGTGGCTACACAACCCTGCATGCACACACAACAGTGAACGAACACACACACACACACACACACACACACACACACACACACACACCCACACACACACGTATTAATCTCTGCAACTGAACAGGATGGCAGCAATACAGAGCTATTATATTTGAATCATAATGGATATCTCTCTCTCACACACGCACTCACACACGCACAAGTGCGCGCGCGCACACACACACACACACACACACACACACACACACACACACACACACACAATCCTCTCTGATAGATATACCGATGTGTCAAAGCCATGAGGGTGACTCTTAAATCAAGTTGGGAAGAGACGGAGGGCAGCAAAGATGGATAGAAAGATAGACAGAAGGAAGGATAGAGGGGAAAGATGGAGGTATTTGAGGTGGAGGATATATGGAAAGAGGGAGGGGAAGTCCAGGCAAGTTCTACACCGTTTAGTCTTACATACAAAAGAGGAAAAATTAATGAACAACCTTTCCTCTTCTGACATGACTTGACGTATTGTTTCACTCACACTCTAACTTCAAGCTGATATTAAAAGTAACCCTGCAACCCACACATACACACCCACACATACACACCCACACACACCCAAGCAAGACACTGGCAATGCACAGACAACTGCACTAAGTATACATGCACATCACACTTGGAGTAGCAGACAAACAAACAGGGAATACAGGAGCAAACATCACTCCAGAACAATAAAAAAAAACTTATTTAGGCAATGTCAGTTTTTTTGTTTTTTTTTGTGTATTTAAGAAAATTAAGAAAAGTTAATATCAGTGTATAATTCAAACAAATACACACATATGAAAACAGCACGGCACTGATTAAAGCCAATATAGAGTAAGAGCACAGGTCCACACACAGACGTACACTACACATACACAACAATCTGCTTAACTGTTAAAGTGTAATATTACAATACATATCTCAGAGGGAGGGGAAAAAAAGGATGTAATTTGTGGCGGAGCTAATAAATCACACAGATATTATGAGAGTAGGGATTGAGACAGAGGAACGGAGAGAGACTTTTTAATTATGACTTAAACATCAAACTCAAAACATGTCTCAGGGGAATGTGCATAATGATTTCATCCCCCTCTTTTTGTTTTGGTGGAGCTGAGGGATCTGGATTTTCATTATTATCACTATTTGCACTGTTAAATGAATCAACAAGACAATGACAGTGGTAGAGAGTACAACAACCAGTGGAGGAGATAAGCAACCTGAGCAACTTTCAACTAAGTCCACAACATGGGATCTAAAGTCGTAAAAAATAAGAAATAAACAACAAAATTAGGATTAGTAACCAACTATTATTTTCTGGCTGTGTGACTTGAAATAATTATAATTTGTATTGGTTTACTGATGTGAGCAGGGGTCCTGCATCTTTACTCATCAAGGACCACAGTATGTCTTTATTTACTGCATCATTCTCTACACTTTGTGGTTGTGTGTGATTTAATGTCTTGCTTCTCATGATGTAAAATAATCTAAAGTTAATTATTGTTACAAATGTACAAAAACCAATACATCACGATTGTCCATATCCAATGAAAACTTTTCATATCCTGACAATGCTTTTACAGAGCAGGCCACCCCACACACACACACACACACACACACACACACACACACACACACACACACACACACACACACACACACCTTCTTTTTCTTTCTTTACCCCTAATTCTCTTACACTTCACACCTCTGGTCTCCCCCCCCTCTTCTCCCAACCTTCCCTTTTGTTCTGGGCACCCCTATTTATCACGGTGTGAAGGTTGAAAGAGATATTATTATGGGGTGTCGGGCTGGAGAAAGGAGACAGGGGTAGCCACACGGATCGCGTGAGGAGAACGTGGGGCTAATGACGGGAGGACAGGCTTGGTCAGTGGCCTGTGGTACCTGCTGGATGTGATAGATGGAGAGCGGAGAGGGAAGAGGAGGGGAGGGAGGAGGGCAGGGAGTCCTTTCTCTGCCTGCACATGTATTATATTTGATTGTTTCTAGGAAATGTCTTTGTAACATTTCTACCATGCAAGTATGGTAGAAGAAGAGTGTATTTACATGTTGGATGTACCTAATTGCCAACGGTGCTCTCCATTTAAACATTTTGAATACCTTAAACTTGACGTAAAAGTAACATTTTGTAGATGTTGCAGTGTATCAGTAGGCATAAATAAAGAATTACAACTAAATATAGTATCATAATTGTCTGAATATCCCCACTTTCTTCACAAACCTACGTCATCACAAAATCAAAATGGCAGGGTGTAGAACAGCATGGCAGTGAATATTTTGGAATTGCGGGCTCACACACAGCAACAAAATATTTATTTTTCCACTACCTCCTGCACTCTGACCATTCCTTCTGCTGCTACACTGCTTTCACAACGCATCCACTTCTCCTGAGCCACTTTGCGTGTTTGTTATCCTGGATCCAACCTTTCAGTTATGAAATATCTTCTTTACAGTGTTATACACTGCCCTGGTATCCTTCACTCAGTTTATTTCTAAGCATTTCATTCAAGAAGAAAAAAAATATTTCAACGCTTTAACATACAACACTACAAGAGAAATTCTTAAATGGTCCTTGTAGGGAGTCTGTTGTGTCACAGAGTGGTCTAAGGCATGGTTTGATTTACTTGATGGGACACCCCATGTCAAATATGAATTCCCATTTATTCCCCATCTGTGCAATATGGATAGTCTTTAACCCCATTGCCTGACAATAAAATCAATATAGCACAATCCTGCAAAACCCCAGATTACAATACACTTTGGTTAAGGTGAGGAAAAGATTGTAGTTTTGGTTAAATGCTAACAATCATGTTGTGTCCTGGGATTTCAAGTCTCTGCAAAGTTGTTCTGTATTAAACCAGACCATGATGAACATAACTATACATACCAACAAAAACATGATCATGAAAAAGTTTGGATCAGATATTTTGGTGGAAAAAAAACACATTCTCAATGTACATTTTACTGCCATGTTCAATATCAACATTTTGAAACTTGCCAGATACGTTAACAAAACTTCCTCATTATGTTAAAGCTTTAAAGCGTAACATTAATGAACGGCCGTTACATTCAAGCCATTGCCAAATAAGTTGATACAAAGCTAAATGAAGCCACTCAGCTGCACAAAACTCTCTCTGTATTTCTCCATATGGCTATGTTCAGGAAATGGTGTCGTCCGGCGACTTTCGTGTGCAAAATATTTAGTGAAGATAATTACCTCTTCTGAAGAGTCCATCATGTTTTTTTTTAATCCTCCGTGTCCTCCTTGGCTACCAGCCAATCACGAAGTGCGATCACAGAAGGCTTGTATCATAAGGACCAGCCGACAGTGTTGTTGTCATTCCTTAGAATTAGTCATGGGGGAGACAGAAACTACACAGTATAGCTTTAATATAAACTGGCTAGATTACGTTTCTGTCAAAACATGGGTTGTCCTACATAGGTTATCTATGTTGGCATTGGACTTAAAATCGTGAGTTGCAAAATTGTCCAATAGGTATGTAATACCAAGGGCTACTGGGTTGAATTTTTTTCTAAAAGGGAGCACCACCTGGCTCCAGATTTGCTGTGTGATAGTTTGATTAAACTTACATTCATTGATGAATTTGAAACATGAAAACACAAAGGTCTTAGAACTCAATTTAGGCAGAGGGAACCTCTACAAGGCAGGGCCTCATGATTAAAGCAGAACGCTCAAGGCCCTTATTAGTCAGTTGACTTTGTGCTTTTTATTTTAAACAAAATACCAATTACAGTAACACAAACCAGTTGGCAAACTACACGTCTTTCAGGGGCTCCTGGTGTTCTGGGGCCTAAGGTAGTAGCTCACAGTGCCTTGTTGGTAATTCAGGCTTTGTCGAAGGTCAGAAAAGCAAACTAACCAACCTAGAAATTTACAAAAGACCAGCTTCCCCTAAACTTCCAGCCCAGCTATAGTCAAATTGCTTTATAACTAGTTTATTGTTTGTTTATTCCATGTACTTTAGATAAACATTTCATTTATTTTTAATTTCCATTTTCTGTCCAATATAGCATTTAAAAAATGTTTCCAGTGTTAATATTTGACCACTCTGCTCCTGCTATAATGACCCAAAAGTAATAAATTCAATGTTTTCCATATCTACTGTGTCTGGCCATTTGTTAGATGCAATTACATGCTTTCTGCATAATACTGTATTTACATAATGCTTCTAATGATAATATTAGCCCACTTTTGCATGTGCTTTTGTTATTAGCACCAAAATAGCTTGAAAAGAGAAATAAATGGCAATAATTATCCATGATGAGTAATAATCATTCATACTTGATCAAAATAAAATCTTCAGCTTCTTCCCAGCAATGACAGCGGATGGTTTAATTGTTCAGAAAAGTAGCATTTATATTCGTTTGTGTTATGACAAATTAAACAAGGCAAAATTCATTAACTTTGCCATTCATTTAATCTCACCTTCTATACTTTGCAAATAAAATATATATATAAAATATATATATTACCTTTACACACACACACACACACACACACACACACACACACACACACACACGCAGCCTTGTCTCGAAACAATCTAACAAAGAAGGCAGATGAATACAAAGGCTGGATATCAGACTATTCATCACTAGATGATTACCAGCTGACAGCAGTAATTGAAAAACACTTATTGGAGTGGTTAGGGAGGAGGGCTGGTTCAGTCCCATCAGACAAAATAACCCTCTGAGGGTAAGAGCAGTCTAAAGGTGATGATAAATGGACATATTTTCAAAGGCACGCTTCAGGTTTGTCTGTTGTTTTTTTCTCAGAAACATACTATCTTGATGACTAATAAACCTTCCCTTTACCAATATTTTAGAATAAGTAAATTCTGCAGTAAGTGCCATTTATAATGAGCAATTTCAACTCTTTTAGGGTTATGTATTATTGTTATATGATTATAACAACAAAATATGCTCACAAAAAACAGTAAACTGAAAAAGAAACTTACAGAAAAAATGTGCAGAAAAAATATATAGAAAAAGAAAGAGGCATCATAGTGCTTACTTCCTGATTGAAGTGGTAACAATTAAGCATTGAAGTGTTTGGCCAGGTGGCACATATGTTGGCCAATTGAGACTCATGTAGTGTCATTTTGAACGGCAGTGTTTTGAAATGGCGAAGATGTGACTTTACGTCAGATTGTTGTGCCTTATGCAGAGAATCGTATTCAGTGCATTTAAAAAGTGCCATTTTTGAATTGCAAAATGTGTGTAAAGCAGAAAATGTGTTTAGACTTTTGAAGACTTGAGAAGAGGTTTTGCTCTCTGTGTGTCAGTTTAAATAATTGTGCTATGCATGTCATTTTAGTGTGTTAGCAATTGGAAAAAACTATAACATATAAACCTACATAATATTTAACTACTCTATATGAATCCCATGAAAACCAAATGCCCGGCCCATTACTTTCGTCTGGCCATCAATCGTCAAGTCTCCCATTGTGTAGTGGGGAGAGAGCCAGCGATGGAGGGAGCTGAAGCTGGGTTGGTCGAAAATATCCAGTGCCTCTTTAACTGTGTAACTCGCACTCAGCCCAGCTGCTTCTCCATCACCCTTTACTTGCCGCGCTGCAAAGGCATCCGCTCGCTGCTGTAGCTCCGCTTCGGGCAGACGAGCACAGTGTATGTTCAGGACCAATGCAGTGGGCGTGGAGGTCGGAGAGGGCATACCATAGCCAGTTTCACCAATGGGACAAAGACAGACCGCTCTAGCAAGACAGAGTGCACTGTTCATCATAGCTATGCATGGGAAACTTCTGTGACTTCCCTGTCCCAATTTTGCTCAAGGCGGCGGTGGTGCAAATATATGATTAATAATTCATGTCCTGTGAGGCCCCTGGAGGCCCATGGCCCGGGACCTCCCTACCGGGAAGACTTTTTCGTCTTCAAGACCAGACGATTTCGGCCAGATGCGGATGCCTGGGGTCTGATATGGTCTGTTCCCCGATGCATCATTAAACTTTCATTAAACTTTATACATACGTAGGTAACATAGGTATAGTCGTTTTGTGACATTTTAATGCAGACAATACATATTATATCTTTAAGCCCCAGTAAGCCTTTGCATTTAAGGTGCCATCACTGCTGCGTGATGTCATCTGCTCTGATTCCATTCATAAAAATCAAACATGTTATAAAATAATATACAGTAATAATTGTATTATGCACTGGAAAAGGAAGAAAAAAAGTCCACATACAGTAGGATTTCATCTCCCGATTGTCAACTCCAGCTGGTCTAGAAAGGAAAGGACACCGTTTGTATTTATCTTAATCATTAGTTAACCCTGGTAATTTCACTTAATCATTGAACTATGTTGTCATAAAAATGCTGCAGGATCAAATTTAGTTTGGTAATACCATAATGCCATTTACTTTTCTGTTAGCAGCTAAGAGTTATGCCTCTCATTTGCTGTATTTTTTACTTTTCCATGTAAAATAAGGCAAACATGTTACATATGTTATATACAGAATAACGTTGATATTAGCCTCCCTTTTTCTCCAACTCTCTCTTTATTTTTCCGTCCCCCTGTGATATTTCACGCTCTCCTCTCCTTACAGTACGCGTCATGCTCGGCTCCTGTGCCAACCTATCTATCAGGATGCTGTTACTTAAGATGCCATCCATCTCTCTGAGCCAGCTCTCCCTGATATTCAACACGGCCAATACTTAACACTGATTTTTAACCAACTAAGACATCATCATTACTTTGAGCGATAGGGTCTCTTTGAGTGGAGTTGTCCTCCTATTTCATCCATCCTTCACTCATTCTTTCGCCCTCTCCCCAACTCTCATATCACCTGTCCCTCGCTCTGCCATTCTCATTTCTTTTATCTCTCTTGAGAGGGTTCGATCACTTTTTGTCCTGTCCTCTGCAGTGTCTTGTCCTCTGTAATGAGGGTCTTGTACCATTACATCCCTACAGTGTCCTGTCCCATCCATATCTGTGTCTTGTTCCATGTAATGTGTGCCCTTCATCATTAGGGCGGCTATTGTCTTGTCATGCTACATCTTGTACATGTACGCACTTCTCAGAGTAGCACTTATTGGATAGTCAGCATTATACACACATAAGACATTGCCACTGCTTATTTAGCATAGATAGCCTACAGCTAATGTTTGCATGTATTCTTAAATTGTGAAGTGTATTGTATTTAATCACTATTAATCATTCAATATAGCTGTGTATAAACAGAATAAGCAAATAACTTGACGTAATATGCTTTGAAAATGCCATAGACTAATTTAAACTGACAATATGTGTTCATGTGGCTATAAGTCAAGATAGTGAAGTGGAATTGACTCTGTTGATCGCGTTTTTATAAAAATATACTTTCAACTTGTTATCAGACTGCTTTTTATCCTGTGCATTAATATTATTCATTCCATGGCTACACAGAATATTTGTCTCTGATTGGCTGGTACAGGTGTTACAATTTATTGTGTTGAGACGTTCAACAATCCAAATTTGTGCATATCGTACTGCAAATTAAACTGCAAGCAAAATGACTTTTCCACAGCTGATATTTTGACCAGTAGGAAAAGCACAGGCGTAACTAATAATGTCAATAATGGCTCCATCCCATTCAGGTGCGTCAGTCAGCCATCATGTGCAATATCACAGCCCTGACCCAGAAACTCCTAATTGGAATCCAAAGTCTTCGTTCTGCGCAAAAACACATTCCGAAGTTGATCTGAAGCTAAAATGAGGCTTCGACAGTCTGCGATTGACAAATCAGGTTGGCATCTTCATAAGTTACATATATTTTAGTTACAGTTGAAGCCTCGTAATAACTTCAGATAAACTTAAGAATACAGTTTTTGCAGGACTGTGGATTTTGTCGACCACCTGCATTGGAAGCACCTTAGGAAAGGATTTTTTAATGTCCAGTATGAAAGTAGGACTATGGAGCCTGGGAGGTGTCATTGAGAAATATATGTATTTGTGATCTCGATTTAGTAATTTGTGCGCACAGAGAACTTAATTTGTGCTCTGGCATGAGACAGCCGCTTTCAAGCTCTGATTATCAGTCTCTCGTCGCCCAAACAAAGCCACAAAACCACTCCTTAATGAAAAATGTACAGTAGCTGCATTAGGGCTGGGCAATATATCGATATAATATGAATATGAATATATGAGACAAGATATCGCCAAGTGTTGTCTTTTCCTGGTTTAAAAGGCTGCATCACAGTAAAGTGATGTAATTTTCTGAATTTAACCAGAATGTTCTAGCTGCTCTATTATTTGACTTTACCCACTTTATCAAAAATCTCATTGTGTAATTTTTGAAAGCACCAATAGTCAACCCTACAACATCGACGCGATATCGACATTGATGTATCTGGTCAAAAATATCGTGATATTTGATTTTCTCCATCATGTTTCCACTGCTCCTCATTTCTATCATCTCTTCTATCGTTCTTACACTCCTCTGTCGTAGCCTGTTAATGTAGGCATCTCTCATTGTCTCCCTCTCTCTGATATGCATGTTGTAGATCATCCCGTCTCACCTCCCACTTTGTCTGAGGGAAGCTGACAGACCACAGATGGCTGTCTTTGATCGGCCATAACAAGCATCTCCACGTCAAATTACAAGGGAACAGACAGAGGAGAAGAAGGAGACACTGAAACACAAAAAGATAAAATAAACAAAGAAGTAGATAGACTTAGGGCTTGGGAACGTGTGGCCCTGTGATCACTGCAAATGAGACCCTCATCATTTGATCACTTTATCAAAAGAGACACTGCTGCTACCTTTGGAGATGAAGAAGAAACCAACGTTTTAAAAAGCAAACCATTGATGAAATGCTATGCAATCCATTTCTTTTTTTAAGCAATTTTTTGTGGCATTTTTAGGCCTTTATATCTGACAGGACATCTTAGACTTGAAAGAGGAGGAGAGGGGTAATGACATGGAGCAAAGGGCCGCAGGTCAGAACCGAACCTGTGGCCACTGCGTCAAGGACAGAGCCTCTGTATATGGGCGTGCGCTCTACCAGGCGAGCTACCCAGGGGCCTTATGTAATCCATTTCAATAGCTCTGTGGTAATTATACCTCGAGGCCTTGGGGGAACAAAGACAAAGAAAAAAGAAAAGAAGTAGATTTTGGGGGAAATTACAGGCATCACGGGAAAAAATTAGGTTTCATTTGTGAGGTGCATTTATGAGGCATCATGGGTGTTAATTGGGATTTAAGTCACATTTAAGTCAAACAGCTTTTCTTCAGCCTAAAGTTCTCAAGTCTGAGAAAACTTTTTGTTTTGACACAGTATGTAAACTCAATGGATGGGGAAGTTTACATGAAAACACTGAAAATATTTATGTAATATTCTCTTATATTCACTTTTATGAATCCTTCTCTAAACCGCTAAATATTTAATTATTTAATGAATAATTGTGTGCATGCTGGCTCACTGACACACCTACAGTAAATAGGACAGGGCAAGAGACTGTGCTATTGCTGCTATGACAGGTTAAAATAACTGCTGCTGGAAAACCTTCATTCATGCTTCTTCTTTAGGATTAGGATAATCCTGATGAGAAAAAAAGGCCTCAAAAAGAAAAAGAAAAACTATTGACATACTAATTTATGTCAAGACACACATTTTCTACTAATTACTTTTTATTTACCTCATTAAGACGTTTTGTGTCTGTCAAACAATAAAAAACACTAACCTTACAAGTTAATTAACCTTATTTTATTTTGAGTGGGAACCACACCATGTACACTGGTCCTATCCCCATTATACTGTACACCATCCTCCCGGTTTCTCTCTCAGTGTCACTCTCTCAGTGTATGAATATGGAGTGATACTCCTGCCTAAAGCGTGGCTCAGGCCATTGCCATACTGTTAGGAAGCAGCCATTTGAAAACATGGTCAATATAACTCTCTCTCTCTCCCTCTCTCCCTCTCTCCCCTGTCAGGATCTTGGCAGATCGTGGGAGGTGCTAATGGAAAAGCTCCTGCTCCTGTTCCCCTTGTTCACCACACTAATGTGAAAGGCACCATCCATGTTACAGCTGTGTGTTGCCATGACCAGGCCGCCCTGTCATAGGCCACTGGTCACCGAGCTAATGGGCCGACCACTGGAGAGAAAGACGGGCCGTAACAGATGGAGGGAAAAGGCAATTGTTGTTAAGGACAGAAAAGCAAAGAAAGCGCCTTTAGCCAGTACTCAGATCTCGCTAACTAATTTAAAATAGATCAAGAGAAACCATCTCATTGCATCGACAGATAATCATGCTGATTTTTGTGTTTTATATTAAGTCAAAAGGTACCCATGTCATGATAAAGCAACTGTGGTCTTCAGAAACCAACATTTTCTGCACTTAAACAAACATTCTCTGGTTTCAACTTCTCTGATGTAGCCTAAGGCTTTGCTGCTTTTAAATGACTGTACATTGAAATTATTTTGGTTTTAAGCTATTGGTACTAAAAAAAACAAGAGCTCTTAATACACCACTTACATTCACAACTAATGGATTGCTCAAGAAAAAAAACCTGGCAGATCTTTTTAATAATGGAAACATCTGCTAGTTGCAGCGCTCCAATTCTTTTGCCCCACTTTTCAATAAATTCAAATATCAGTTAGTCATCATTATTATTGATTATTATACAAGATGTGTGATTTTCTTTAAAGGTATAAAATATAGGATGCACGTGCTTCATTAGGTAAAGCATTCAGTTAATAACATATTGCCTTAATAAAAACCTTGTTGCTGGTTTTCATTAATCTCTATCTAAAAATGTGTTAGAATTATGTATGAGAATGTATTAGCGGTAAACTTATTCAAACAGCACACTAGCGAAAGGATACATTATCATAGGGGTGTGAGAGTGTGTGTGTGTGTGTGTGTGTGTGTGTGTGTGTGTGTGTGTTCTAGGTGTACAAGACGCTGCCAGACTCTGACAGCATTTCTTGTTTCTTCTGCATATTTCTAGTAACCATGAACCTGAGAAGCCTCTATGTGCCATCACCTTTGTGGTCCACAACACACATACAAGGACACACACACACACACACACACACACACACACACACACACACACACACACACAAACTAAAGCTACAGTAGTAATGCTCAACAAGACAAGTCTGTGTATTCTTTCTTCTCTTCTTTCCAACTGGACTACAGCTTCAAACAACTCTCCTCAGTTTGTCACATACTGAACCACTACCAGACTCTAGTCCACCACTGCACTCTGTGCGTGTGCATGTGCGTGTGTGTTACCATACGTCTGCTCACACCCCTCATCACAAGCTCTGGAGACAGTGGTCTCCCTTGACAATACTCTCCCACTCTCCCGTTGGACTCGGTGCTACTGAACAAACAAGTCTCAGTTTGTCAGACCCAAACCAAACTGTAGTCTACTGTTGGACAGCGCGACACTGAACCACCCAGTGACACATCGTGCATTCCTCCCACCACACTCACGGGTAGACACAATAGGTAGACAGTCTGGTAGAAAAGAAAAAGCTGTGGAAGCTGTGATCTTTGTCGTTTTTTCCCCCCCAGGTACATACATCTCAATAACAAGTGTTTTTTTACATCTTGGTTCCTAGAACTTGGATCTTATTTCTGTAGATTTGCACATGAGTTCTCTGAGTTCATTTTGTTATGAAAACACTGTGCGCACCAAGGTACTGTAATTGCTGAGATCTGGGGAAAAGGCTGCACGGAGGCTACACTGCTGCAACAGGGTCCGATGGGGGAAAGAAGACGAGCTGTAGGATGATCGGACAAGTTAGCAACTAGCCAGATTATCTAAATCACTTTTTAAGTAAAACCTAAAGTTAATGCACTTCAAATCCCTTATTGGAGACGACGCAAGTGCGCACAAATAGTAATTGTGGTAAGTCAAAGTTGGACCTGAAAGACCAGCAGATCGGCCTGTAATGGATGTTCACAGGAGTACATTTAATTGCTTGCTTGTCTAGCTTCTCTTCATTAGACCCTGCCTGCCTGGTAAATGCCCACATCTCAAAACTCCACACCCCCGTTGTGTAGCGCAGCTTCTCCAAGCTAGGGATGTAACGATTACCGGTGTAACGGTAAACCACGATAAAAATGTTGACGATAACAATTACCGTTTTCATTTAAAATATCATTATTATCACGGTGGATTACCACGGTGTGGAAACCGTGTGTTTAATCCTTCCCAACTTTATCCGAGTCTCCAGAAGTTGCCGCGCAGGCGCAATGTGTAGCCTACAACGTGCGTTTCTTGAAGTTGGAATCATGGCGGAAGGAGGAGATGACAGCGCTCAGGACATTTGAAGTTAAAAGTTTAGGTTTTGCCTATATTTTTGTAATATAATAAACACTGTTACACTTTTTGAAACAATTTCAGCTTGCCTATCAGTGCTTTCTGAACATATTGAACACACTTGCCGCGATTATACCGAAAACCGTGATCATTTTGTTCACTATAACCGTGAGGTTACATTTCCATACCGTTACATCCCTACTCCAAGTCAAGAGAACCCAAACGACATCACAAGGGTTATTTTTTTCCAGACTTGTAAAAGCTATTCTAGAGCTGCAGAGGACATTATGCAACTGTTTTTACAGACCAAGTACTATTCTAATGACAATTACACTGATGTCCATTTGTATTGGTGAAATGTCTCTTTAAGCAGCTTTAGAAACTGTTTTGAGTTAATATCTGGACAATATTCTGGTCCTGATTTGACAAAAACGTGCAGGACAAATCATCTGTTTGTACTGTGGAAGTGAACCACCGTCTAAGTGGGACATAGAGAGTGGATGATATCTGAGCTATGAGGCCCTAACAGTGGCTGACAAGGTATGTTATGTATGTACTGTCTGACATTGTGGAGTTCAAGTCTAGCCCGTGACCTTTATCACGTGCCTTCTCCTTCTCTCATCATTTGCAGTATTTTTCATTGTGTATTATCTGAAGTTGATATAACCTATAATAATCTTGCAAAAATAGGTAGGTCATGGTGTTAGCTGCTTTAGCCTCAAGGTGGAAAACTTCAATGGCAAGCAATCAGATTTAAGCCAGCAGATTCATGTGTTGAGTGGTTTTAAAAGGTTTGCATTAGCCCGCCGTAACACCAGCCACAGACAGACAGACGAGCAGAATATCAGGTGTAAAAGCTCTGTCTGTCTATCACACACACTCCATTGTTGCCAGCTTCACTCTCTTTCCCCCCTCCACTGCCACTCTCGTCTAACTGGCTCTAGTCTCTCATTCTCTGTCAAACTCTCTGTCTCTCTGACAATTGCGTTATTTGGCCTTATCGAGGAATATGAAACGGCGTGGCGCGACATCTCCGCGCAGAGCCCAACAGATATGCCAATTCATTTCGCAGCCGGCGATTTGACAAGCTAGACTGCTCCTCTTGAAAGACATCATTCAAGTGCACAGCCGCCGCCACCGATCCCCACTCCCTTCCCCTCTCTCTGTCTCTCTCTCTCTCTCCTCATCCACCTTCTCCTTTCCCCTCCCTCCTTTATTCCGCTTTCTTCATTCCATCTCCCTCACTCCTTGTTGCAATCTGTAGCGCTTCGCCTCTTAAGATTGAAAAGGGCTCTCGGCCCGCGACAAAAAGCCTGAAAAGAACAGGGAAGCAAAAAAAAAATAATAAATAAACATACCCCCTACTCTATGGCCCTCCCTCTATCACACTCCTTCGTAAGAAAAAAAGGTTGAAGTATTGAAAATATAAAATGATGGGGTGGTGGAGGGAGGCAAGCAGGTGATAACATTGTGGATATTAGGAGTGGAATTGTGGGAGATGAGGAAAGAGAGCGAGAGGAGGGTGGAGGAGAGACAGAAAAGAAATAAGAAGAAGAAGAAGAAGAAGAAGAAGAAGAGAGAGGAGGAGATTGGTGCCCGGGTGTTTGAGGGGATGACACAGCCACTAATACAAGTGTTTAAATATTTGATGCAGGGAGGGATAAAGTGGGATCGTCTCGCCACGGAATTGAGTGTCAAGACGAGAATCTATTAGAGAATCTGTGTGTGTGTGTGTGTGTGTGTGTGTGTGTGCAAGGCAGATTTGACAGTGTGGCGGAGCAGGGCAAAGCCTTGTGTGTGTTGTTGCCGCAATCTCCTCAGCACCAATTCATCCCCCCATCCAACACCACTTCACCCCCCCAATCCCTGTTTCCACCACCACCGCTCCCCCATCTCCACTTCACTTAAATGTTTTTCGGCCGTGCTTCAGTAGACGCTGATTATCACGTCTTGTGAAATGGAGGTTTTTGGGCAAGGAGCGAGACAGACAGTGGGTGAGGGAGAGACACAGAGATAGATAGACCATGGTGCAATGGAAGAAGGTTCTTTGAGGGTGAGAAAATACTATAATAGGACCCTGTGTGTGAGTGTACCTGGACTGTCTCGCATGTTCTTGATCACTTGGACTGTGTCTGCAATCACTCCCCGTTTGCTTTCTAGTGCACAACATTTAGCCTTCGTCACTTTATTTGAGTGTCCATATTTTAGGAGAGTGAAATGTACTGTATGCAGTACCCCCCAAAATGTCCATAACATTACCATGACGCAATGTATGCATTTGTTAAAGCGTAACTCTCGCCAAAATGCAACCTAGGGTCTTTTTGTTAATCTTAAAAGTGGCGCTTCCGTCCTAAATATGCTTTTAAACTAAAGTTTGACTCGGTTACATTCACAAAAAGACCCTAGGTTGCATTTTGGCGAGAGTTACGCTTTAACTCTTTATTTTATAGATGCGTAAAGTGTTTTTTCCTGAGAGAACTATTTACTGTAAAATAACTATTTAGTAATAATTATAAGGAAAGCAGAGACAAACTTCTGAGACTTTGTTCCTTGTGTTATATTCATAATGCATTCATTTTTGGAAACTACAACTATATTGTTCATATAATACGTGTTGAACTGTCTGCTTGCCTGTAGGCAAATGTTTGCAAAGTCAGCTTACCTGCTGTGCACCGACTAAAAGCGAGTTTTGCATTTGATTAGAATTAACGGCAGCTTTGACAGCAACAACAGAAGCAGAAACAACAACGGTCCCAACATACACAGGAACCAAAGCATTAGCAACTCCACAAAAGACGACAACCCAAAACGCAACAGCAGGTACAACAACGTGAACAGCTTTAACAATTACAGCAACCAGGGTCACTGCAGTAACAAAATGCAAAAGACAACCACAATAACAGCAATTACAAAAATCAAACAACTAGAAAAACAACAAAAACAATCAGACCAAACAACAATATCAACAGCAATCAATAGCTGCCATAGCAAAGGCAGCATTGACAACCACAGCAATCGCTACAAAACAAGCTACAACAGAACCCCTTTTTTTCTTCTTTTTTGACTCAGTCATGGTGTTTAGATCGTATTACATTCAATTAAGAAACAACACACACACACACACACTTCTGGCCCACATCATCTCAATCTCTCCCTCTCACTGTTCTGTGATTGAGTGCTTGTGGCCTGGTCAGCAGTGAAACAGGGCCACATTCCACTCTCACCTGTGTGTGTGTGTGTGTGTGTGTGTGTGTGTGTGTGTGTGTGTGTGTGTGTGTGTGTGTGTGCACGTGTGTGTGTGCGTGAGTGTGTGTGTGCGTGTGTGTGTGCGAGCGTGTGTGTATACACGCTCTTTAGCAGTCTAGACAGGGCCGAGTGCCACTTTAACCTGTGTGTAATGAGGGCATGGTGGAACATTGTTAGGGAATAAAGCTTGTTACTTTTAGTCCCAACACACTCGCCAACACACACAAATCCACACACACACACAATAGAGATACACCCACATTTCCTCCAAACAAGCCTTAGCTAACACTGGGTCAGGGTCGAGCAACACCATTGACTCCAATTTCATCTTGCCCTGTAGCTCAAACATAGGCCTGCTTGTTTTCTTTCTCTCGTTCGTAACACTAGAAACTAATAGCTGCGCAGCCAAGTACTGCTTAGGAAAGCAAACAGCATGAAAACAAAAATGTGTCTTTCAAAAGTCCCCTTAATATTTATTTGAATAGAAGGCATATTCATTAGTTATGTAATATGAGCGACCTGTAATAACGCCATTAACATCAAGGACCCCCCCCCCACATATTGATTCAGACTCTCATAATGCATTATCAGGTTCTTGTGCAATAAAATATACATCCATAATCTTCAGGATACATCCATATCAAAGTGGGTTTAATATATTTAATATTTGATGAAAATGAGACTAAGTAGGTCATCAGGTAACTAATAGAAGAAACTAAGTTATAAAGACATAACATATTTTGGTTTTTATGAAGTATATCATGTGATGTCATGCTACCACTGAGGACACTGGGGTCATTGTCATCTGCTTCTTTCTGGTCAGTTTTAGCAACTTGAAGGAAAAGCATAAAACTAATTTATTTTTAGATTCAGTATAATAACATTTCAGTGTTTTAAGCCAACAAAATAAATGAATCAATAAATGATTCACCATTTTGAATTATAAAATTGAACCCTGGCCATCAGTTAAATACATAAAGTATGAAAAATGTCTATAATTGAAAAATTTGGATGCCTTTTATGGGGTGTCTAAAGACGTACATTGACCTCAGTATTTTCTAAAATCCAGGCCAAACCCCAGCTGGTAATATGCAGTATCATATATGTTAAATACACTCAGTGGCCATTTTATTAGGTACACTTAGCTAAAACTAATGCAGTTTTATTCAAAAGCCCTGCAAATGACTCAATCATGAAAGTTATTGTTTAGTGATGTGCTTGTGTGTAGTTTGTGGTACTGTTAATTGTATTATACTATGTCATACCTTCCATAAAGGATGGCTGCTTTTATTTTATTGGTTAACTGCTCAAATGAGCTCACAATAACAACAGTTACATGAAAAAACACATTTTTACAATCTTTTAACTCCTAAAAAACACTGCAAAGCAGTATTATTTCATTCACTATTTATAAATCACAAGAAATTATCAATAGGGTTTTTAAAATTGTTTCTTTTTAGGACAGTGAATAATTATAATTATACACTGTATATTATTATTTTTGTTTGTATATAAAGTATGAATATACATATCCTATTAGTTTGTCTTGTGCACCAGTCATAAATGCATTTTCTGATAATGTTGATACAACCTATTTTAAAAGCATATCTTTGTTGAAAATGTAAGATATAACACTTTAAATTGTAGAATAGAAAGCGAAGAATAACAAACAAGGGGCCTGTTCTGTGCAAGCGATGTGAACCAGCGGACGGAATCACACATATCCACGCACACTAAGCCCGACTCAATAATGCACCTAGTGAGGGTGGTGCACAATGTGTGTGTAGCATCCAGATCAGACACCCTGTGACATTTCCCCCAGCCCCCTACACACACACACACACACACACACACACACACACACACACACACACACACACACACACACACACACGCTCACGCATACAACCATGCAAACACTTACATATGCACACATGGCACCCATAGACCCCCCCTTCTCTCATACACACACACATACACACACACACACACACACCTCCCCCCTCATCCACCCTCTAGACAGTGATTCTATGTTCCATGTCGCCACCCTGTCTTGTCACATTTCCTTCTTGTCTGCCACACTGTCTCTCTCTTTCTGTCTTCCTCTTTTGTACTCTCTGCCTTCCTATCCACGCTCTCTCCCTCTCTTGGCCCATCCCTCCAGCCAATCAATAACTGCTGGCACTTCCTTCCACAGCTCAGGAAAAAACAATTAAAAGCCATCGATCCCGACGCACACACACACGTGAACGCGCATGAACACACACACACACACACACACACACACACACACACACAAGTGTGCAAACATGCGCTCAGCCATGAATATGCAAGTGGGTCTCCTTGACCTTCAAAAACAGGGGAAAGCCAGGTGACTTCATTCTTCATGGGACTGCCACTAGATACATCTGACACACACACACACACACACACACACACACACACACACACACACACACACTTATTGACAGGAAGAGACATATGTTTGAGTCATACATGCAAACTTAAGTGTGCTTGCGGGTGCATACATGCATACCTTAACAGTACAGACCCATACACACAGTTTGATGCGTCCATGTTATTTAGACTTTAAAAAGACCGCCAACAGTATCTGAATATGTGAATTGATCGGTAGAGTCAGTGAGTTGCTTTCCATCATGGGCATGTTCATTAACCAATGGGTAATGTAGTAATCACTTACAATCATGGAGAGATAGTTTCGATGATGTGTCCATTTACACAACGTGCTTCGCAGCCAGAAAAAGAGCCATGGCACAAAAAACTACAACGCTAACTGCAAACCAGAAAATCCATCTATCCAGATTATTCTGTTGCACATATATCAAAAATAAAGGCCTAAAAATGCCACAAAAAAAATTAAAACAAAAACAAGGCATTCTGGTAGGGCTGTACCGAATTCCATTTTTTGATCTCCAAAGTTTTGGTGCTTTTCAACAGCGAATATTCGAAGCTTTGGTGGCACCTTTAGGCAGCTTCATTTTACAGAAAGAGAGAGAAAAAGAGAGGAAGATTATTGTTGCAGGATACAGTCACCTGTTGTTACACACAATCCTGGGCAGGTCAGGGCTTGCATTTTTTTTTTTACATAGTGTTTAAAACGTTTTAGAAATAGCGATAGAGGTGGTGATGTTTCACAAGCCTCAATACGGACCGACAAGTCTGATAGCCAGTTAACGTTACATGATTGTCCACCGCAGGTAGACGACGGGTTGCTTTTCTCCAAAAGTTGAATGGGACTCAAATGTTTGCTGCAGCCATTCAAAACAAATGGAAAGACCTGCGTTTTTTGCCGGACTCTCTGACTCAGTCGGCCGGTGCCTCTGTAGTTATGTTTCCATCCACACGTTTTTATCCGAATTAAGTGATATCGAATGAAAAATGCCTCAAGGAAACAGTAAAATTCGAAAACTCAAAGGAAATACGTTCAGTCTCATCGGATTTTATCTTGATCGATATACGGCTTATGTGATAAACGCTGATGGAAACGTTATTTGCCGAATAAATAATGAATTGCGATTAAGTTTTAGGTCATTTTATGGTTGCAACCCGCCGTAAAACGAAGAAGAACGAAGAAGTATTAGTTAATTTCCGCCCAGTATTTCCGCTCTGTTTGCACACATGGCGGGTGTCAACAAAGACAGATGGAAGTGGACGAACGAGGAGACGAGAGACTTTTTGAATTTAATTTACGAGCAAAATATAACGCTGTCGTTCCCAAACCACAGGCCGCCTCCGTTGTTGTGCATCTGCATCATCATAGCAATGTGTTGATAGCGTCGTTGTTTTCTTATTATAGCATGATATGTCGCTATCAGCTGGCACATAAGCACTATTACAACTTGTGCAATATATTGATCATTTGTTGGTAGATGGCGCGATCCATTTTGTCTAGCAAAACTTTGTTCGCAAATGTTGTGCTATTAAGTGCGAAAATGAATGGAAACACCTTAAAATGTCTCAAATCAATTTGATATACCAATTTGACCGCAAAACAGCATGTGGCGTCATTACGCACAGGTTTTTATTCGCTTTAAAGCCGTTGGATGGAAACACACTTTCACCAGCTTCATTCGCATGAGTTTTACTATTGTATGTATATGTATTACTTTATGAACATGTGAAATGTGTGAATCTGTCATTATCGCACAATTCCTCCAAGCACCTAACTAAAAAACTAAAAATCCCACTGACGTCCAGTGATCATCGGTTAATGAGACAGCGTTTGCAGCAATTTGCAGCTGTTCCAGTGTGGCTGCTTTCTCCGTGTAGTACAGGCTGTGTATCCGTGAAAACTACTGTCCACCTCGACGGCAACGAGACAGGTCAGAACATGCCAACCGTAGTACGTCTTTAAGACCCGAGTCTTCTACGATGCTGACAGGTCTGCAGTTAGTTGCCACCCGTTTCGCAAGTGGTCGGCAAGTAGCACTCTCCAGCATGCTAGCAGGTAGCATCACGTTAACTGTACTACTATGCTTAGCTCCGTAGGTGGAAGCTCAAGCTTGACGTGCTTCGGCGATATTTTAATTCGGCTTTACACAACGTGCATATGGCTTTCGACTTGTCTACGAGCCGTCCGGGAGTTTTGGAAAATAAAAAGCGCCATTCAGGATTTCATTGCTGCTGCCTTTCTCCATCATGCCTGCAGCCTGCAGCAGCAGGATGTGTTACGAGGAAGTGGCAGCTTGATGATAAGTAACGGTGCTGCAAAGGGTCAAAATAGTAGCCTGTTAGGCACGACACAAAGCCGAGTGAAGTGTAAAATAAATGAATAAATGCCGGCATGCGATTAATGCGATTAAAAAAAATGAATCGCATCGCGTCGGCCCTTAATCGCATCGCATGTCCACTCTGATGCAGAATGGACATCAGTGGGCTTGGAGGCAACTGAAGTCCCTCTGGACTCACTCACTTACTGTAACTGCAGGCACACTGCTGGCACTGCAACTCTGGCAAAGTGTACACAGAATGTACTGTATAATAACCTCCATTTTGCACATCCAATCTGCACACTGTATTCATTCCCATTTAAAAGGGCATACTTTTGTTTACATTTTAAATTTAGCTTATATAAGTACTTGTGTTTTTTTGACGGTTTACCTTGTTTGGTATTCTGTGGACAGCAAAGGAAGAATTTCATTGTACAGGGAAACATGTTTCCTTACTGTGCATAAGACAATAAAACACTTGAACTTTGATATTTGATTGTATTAGATTTTGATATTTGATTGATTCCCTGCACTATTCTTTGTTCAGTGCTTTTCATTCGCATACTGCTGCTCTGACATGTGAATTTCCCTGCGGAGATACATTAAGTGTCTATCTATTTCGCTGCAGTATTTTGCCACAATTCACATAAACATTGTGATGTCCCCTGGTAAACATTTTCATCAAGCTTTTTAAAAATGCCGTCATTGCAGATGCAGATGCAGATGCAGTAATTTCTAGGGATAGATGGGACATGTACTCCTCATGTTTCAAATGTTTTTTTCTGTCCTTCCCGACTTTGGCAGTTTCAGTTTGATTTACTCACTAAAATCTGGATGAGCAAATGCTTTGCAAACATTTTCCTCTGGGTGTCACATCTCTGGCAACATACAAGCTTACTGGAAATTATTCCTAAAAAAGACCTACGCCCTTGGCTGTAGTAAATGTAGTAGTAATTTGTTTTAGCAGTAACTGACGATTTGACAACATATTTGCTTGACCAATCACAAACAACACTGTTAGCAGTCCATGACAGTACCCGGAACCTTGATTTCATATCACCTCATGAGCAGCAACTTCTCCTCATAGCATGAAATAAAATGAGTGTCTTTGACTGCTGTTATATCCGCTTGGTCTAATCTATCCATTGTTTCAGCCATCTTTGTGCCTTGGACAGATGGAAAAATGGAGGTGATAGATAGATGGATGGATGGGAGAACAGGCATGGGTACATAGACACAACAAGGAAAGAAGGTGATGCAGGATGGGAAAAGTGGAGAAAAGAAAGAAATGGCTGTTACAGCGGGTTAAACAGAGAGAGAGAGAAAGAGTAATAGAGAGGGACAGCAGTCATACTCTGGCTGTTGCTCAATGAGGGAGTGGCCTCTAACGCCACCTCTAATCTGTGTCCAGTCAGCCCCGACGCATACACGCACACACGCGCACGCACACACACACACACACACACGCACACACACACACACACACACACACACACACACACACACACACACACACACACTCTTTTCGGCTACATGAAAAATAGTCACACAACAGGAGTTGGAAATGCAATTCTTTTGTTGTTGGAATGTTTTTTTCATTGTGTGTGTGTGTGTGTGTGTGTGTGTGTGTGTGTGTGTGTGTGTGTGTGTGTGTGTGTGTGTGTGTGTGTGTTTGAGTGAGGGTGGATGTCACTGCAGGCCAGGTGTTCCTCAGGGTCTGCTGGTTTTCTTTTGGTTTGGGGAGTTTGATAAATGAAGGGAGAGAGGGGGAGAGTAAACAGGGAGAGTGAGCGAGCTTGATAAATGATTGGCGAGTGATGGATTGACTGCAATCCTCCTACATCTGAAGCATCTGCTGTTGTGTTGGCTGCTGAATTTGTCAGGGGCCATGGTTCTCTGTCATTTAGGGATTTCTGACACCTGCTACTGTACATATTAGCATTGGAAAGGGTCAATGAACATGTCACAACATTATGTACAATTTTAAATTAGCACAATTGGCTTAGTTACCACATAGAAATGCTTAACAACAAAAATGTCTCTTGTGGTTTCTGTAGTTGCAGTGTGTTTCTTTATGCTGTGCATGTTTTGTCTTTTAGCCTCTAGTATGGGTCTAGTACCATAAATACTGAACACTACATTTCATTTGAAGCAACTCAATACCATCTTTTCAGTAGACCATCCCTGCCTGATATTCAACACCTACACCTCAAGTTTGTGAACTGGAAGTCTTTACTCTCCAAGAAGAGATGACATTATCAGATGTGACTTTCTTCTGACTTGACAAAGTCCAGAGCCACCACGGACACTATACAGTAGGGGTGTGCAAAAAAAATTGAAGCTCTACCGATTCAAAATCGATTCATAGAATTCCAAAACAATTTTTTTTTTTATTGTATGTCTACTGCAATCACATGGGAAAAGTAACTACATTTACATACTGTGAATCCTTTTTTGTTTTGTTTTCTGAATCGTGCAACCCTACTATACAGTACAACTGATTTCACTAGAAAAGAACGTCAATATTGGATTCTGAAAAAAACCCTGGTTGAGTTCAATAACAATGTTTTTTTTAATGTCCAAGGGCAAAACATTTTAAATTCTTGCTTTCTAGAATATCTGCACTTAGCAACTACAGAGGTGGTTAAGGTAAGAGGGTAAGATTGTGGTTATAGCTAACAAGTTATGAGTAAGGTATGGTTAGGGTTAGGCAACTAAAACACTTAGGGCCCTATTTTAACAATCTAAGCACACGGCGTGAAGCGCATGGCGCAGGTGCGTTTAGGCTGTGTCCAAATCCACTTTTGCTAGTTTGACGGCAGAAAAAAGGGTTCAAAAGGGTTGTACTTAGTGTCTTCATTAATTCATAGGTGTGTTTTGAGCGTAACATGCAATAAACCAATCAGAGTGTCATCTCCCATTCCCTTTAAAAGCCAGGCGCGTTTGTACCTTGGCACATTGCTATTATGATGGCAGATTTGCACCGTAATATTTTTGTTTGTAATCTTTTGCATGTTTGTGTGCTGCTGCGCTTCCCTGTGTGTGTAACAAGCATAGTGTGCACGCGCTGTGCATAAGCCTAGGCACATTTTACTAATTTGCTGTTAAAATAACAATGAAATGCTGCACTATTGACTTTAGACCAGGTTTTTGTTGGTCAATGGTGCAATCACTTCCCGCTGCCTTAAGATAGTAATACGCCAAGAATGCACCTGAACACTACCTCCCTGTAACACCAGCACGCCGAGATGGGCGCAGGTGCAGTTGCTTTTTAAACGACGCGGATGCTGGGCGGGAAATTGACTACTGCGTCGGTCTTAAACTAGCAAAGACACTTGCGTCGGGCTTTGCGCTGCGCTGCGCCAGGTGCAAGATAGGGCCCTTAATGTTAGAAAACATCTTTTCAATAAAAAATAGTGAACTGCCCCTCTGGGACTATATGTAATGTATTAGCACTAGACTACAACAAAAGCTTCTATCTATATTTATTTCTCTTTTTGTAGTCCGTCTGTCTGTCGGTCATGATGACATTTGGCCACAGCTGGACCCTGCTGTGTTTGGCAGACACAACCATTAGCTCCCTGTTTGATCCATGAACCATAAACGTGTGAACCTAAACCTCATAGAGCACCTACACCCACAACTGTCGAGAACATCAGGTGCGTAGAAGAAATGTGACACATTACACGTATGCACTTACATTATGAACACACATGAGCTGAGCTGAATCCATAACTGCTCAATGAGGATTAAACAGGGCATCAATGGACAACACAGTGTGTCATTTGCAATAAGTGGTAGTCAGTTTTTTTAAACCGTTTCCTTTCCTTTCTGAATACATTAAGAATCTCATTTCCCAGCAGCACTTCAAAATCAATGCATACATCGAAACATAAAAAAAGAATTACACATTATCAATCCAGGGCAGATCAAGGTGTTCAATTAATAACATTTATTTGATGATTACTGTCATAAACTACAGCTCACCTCCAGGCCCGCAAGATCAATTGACATCTGCTCTGATTGGTTAATCCCTGATTTGCTTTGCAGCCTATGAGATCATTCCTCTCTTCTGTCAATCATATGTGCTAATGTGCATGCCCGGTCAATTGATTCCACATCTGAACATAATCCCTCTGCAATTAAACAATTAGGCATTTAACCAATTCAGCAAACATCCAACAAGCCAGGCGAATCAGGCCTGTTCGAAGTCCACTGGTGTTTATTGCTGTTTGTGCATTTAATTGAAGGCCAGTATTGAGGGAGTGTGTGTTTGTGTAGTCTGCGTGTACTGATGTTATCATGCTTGAGTTGAGATATTAGCAACAGGTGGCTAACTGGATCCCTGGGGCTCCATGCACTCCACATGGAGATCTGTGTTAATTGAGAGATACGTAATTCATTTACGAGTTTGTGTGTGTGTGTGTGTGTGTGTGTGTGTGTGTGTGTGTGTGTGTGTGTGTGTGTGTGTGTGTGTGTGTGTGTGTGTGTGTGTACACTGAGTACATGGGAGTGTTTAATTGCAGTACTGTTAATTAAGCCGATTAATGCTGCAACTTTATGGTTTGACTATATTAGAGTCCTGCCTATTCATTAGCATGGGTGCTTCTGTCCCCATGTATGACTTGTTTCTGTCTCTTTCAGTTTGCTCCGTGTGTCTGCATGTGATGTGTGTAGCAGCTGTATTAGTACATCACTGCCTGTCCCCGTCTATGTGCTGACAGCCATAAACCAGCAGAAGAGCATGTCTCTTTCAGCAGAGTCAATTTTACAGCTCTGAGTCGCAGCTCTGAACTGACAAATCAATAAAATCAGAGGGAGTTAAATAATTTAGAGCTGACTCTAATTAGTCTTCTAGTCCTGCAGTATGGATTCCTCTACAATATTGATGACAGAGTGCCTGTTTATGGAAGAGATTGCGGGACTGAGCTCTTTTCTTCTCTGCCTCCTTATAAGAGACTACAGAATACAAATCGACATCCTGATATAGCAGAATGAATTCAAAATGGATTTTTAATTTTTGGGGGGATGATGCAGAAGGGAAACACTTGGAAGTGACGATGGATTACATCATATAAAAGTATTTCATTTGGCTTGGCTTTGTTTTTCTGTACTAATTGGCCTAAAAAAACGCCTTAATCACGTACCCACATTTAGCATAAGGGCCCAGACACACCAAACCGACATCAAAGAACTAGTGTGGAAGAAGGCAGACGCCTCACGTTGCCTGTGTCTGGACCAAAAGGTTGCACTCGAACACACCGCAAAGACTACAGGCTACAGCCAACTAGCACTTACTGCAGTGTATTCATCATTCAAAAAGGGAAACCAGAAGACCGAAAGGACGGATTCAAGACGCTAGTTAGCCAGCTAGCATATGAACAGCACAACCCGATAATAACAATAAACAAATAATTTATTTTACGATTTATATTACCGTGCGCGAGCAAACAATGACACAAACAATTACGAATACTTTCTGCGAAAGAGCTCAATAAAGAAAATCTTACTTGATACACCTGATATGAGTCTTATTACATTCACAATTACATATGCTTTTTCAGTAAGTTTATGAGTGTTGTAGACATGAAGGTTGAGAGTTTGGTTAAGTGATGATTGTAAGTTATGGAAACTGGCATTCTTTATTGGTTTGTAGTAGTGCCTGGTGTAATGTAAATGTATCTGCTGTACTCTGGATTAGGTTTATTTATCTGTGGTGTCTTCTGGGATGGGCATATCTGTATGCATTTCACACTAAATTAACTGGTCTTTAATATACAAAAAAAACTATTTGTCAATAACCTGACAGTGCCTGAATAAGGTGTAAATGTTCTGGACTGATGTTCATTGCTCCCTTATTCCCTGTTTGTTTCTCTGCTACTCCAAGTGTGATGTGTATGCATACTTGGTGCAGTTCTCTGTGCATTGTAAGTGTCTTGCTTGTATGTGTGCTATGCGTGTGTGTGTGTGTGTGTGTGTGCACGTGCGTGTGTGTGCTATGCGTGTGCGTGGCGGTTGTTATCAGTCACGGGGGGGAAACTATCGATCATCTCTTTTAATTACCCCGAGCATAGCGAGAGGCCTAAATTAACTCCTCTCCTCTGGCTGCTGAAAAAGCCATGCATATTTTACGACCGGGAGACCAATCGTATGTCACTCAGCCCTTCTCCTATCCTTTGACAAGACAAGACTTATCACTGTTATTTATCTCTCTCTTTCCCTCCATATCCCCTCCTCTCTCCAGCAAGCATGTTGTCTGTGTGCAAAACAAAAGCGTGAATAATAAATACCCACATTGTGTGCGTGAGTTTGTACTGAAGCATGTTGCCCCGGTGAAAAACAAAAACGTGACTCTCAAGTGTCCTCATCCTTGGCGTGTGTGTGTGTGTGTGTATGTGTGTGTGTGCGTGTGTGTGTGTGTGTGTGTGTGTGTTTGTGTGTGTAGTCATGTGTGTGTCCTTGCTGCTATACGAGAAGCAGTAAAAACCCATAGAGGTGCATTAGAGGTGTTTTACCATGCTGCTGTCATTGTGGCTTGTCAGCTGGTGGTGACACTGAGCGCTGTTTTCTTTCAAGGGACTATTCTATAAGGGTCTTCTCTCTCTCCCATTGCTCTGTACTACACTGTGTCTTTCACAATACAATTCTAACCCCTTTCTTTGATACCCTTAGTTTTTCTAATGACCACATCTTTCTTTCTCTAGTTCTCCTTCCGGAATGGGTTGGCATTTCCAATTGCATGTATACATCCTCACATCCTGATGTGAACTTTGTGTGAATGACACAGGACTTGACTTTCGGTTTGAACAGACCACACTCACATTACCATTGCTGCAACATAAATCCCCATATTCCCTGCAACAAATACAGATGTAGTGAGCTACATGACGCCCTGATGACTTTAAGGATGTTGAGAATGTTTCTGTTGTACAAGCTAGAGTCAGAGACAAAGTCAAATCTGGGAACTTTTTCCCCACGTTCTACGTGCATTTGCTGTAAACTGAAATTGTAATAATTATGACGCTATGCACGGGTCAAATCGAATCAACTTCACAAAGCTCACCAATCTGGATTGTTTCTGCACACAAATGCAACGAGAAGTTCAGATGACATGGCACACTAGGTGATCAGTGCTTCTCTGCAGGCAAAGACAGAATAGTGGGTTTATTTGTTAGAATGCCAACTCCAATCAATAATTCACCGTCTGGCTCTTGATGGTTTGGCTCTCCTCCTTATCCCCTTTACTCTGCACGGAGACCATTTCTAACTTGATACACACTCACAGAGAGAACATCCACTTTCAAAAATACTGGAGAACACATCTGTGTCCCTCAGTTGTGTTTGTGCAGAGTAGGCCGATCCCAGTAAGGATAAGGCTACCGACACGGAGGTCCTCTCGAAAATCTAAAAAGTCTGATCTGATTAATTAAAATCTCTCAGTGCTGTGCGTCCATTGAGATCCCATTATTAGAATTTGTTTTAAGTCTTTCATATGCTGCGTCTTGGCTTTCTTCTACTCCTGCAAGTCAAAAGAGATGAAACCTATTTCAGTAAGACAAAAATCATTCCACTTCACAGCAAACATTGTTGTGAGACACTGAGAATACATTTTTGAAATTAAGTAATGTGTTTACACATCAAAAGGCTTTTTGAGCTCAATTTCCTTACATTAGTGCAGTGGAAAGAAATAACAGTATTACTTTATCTGATTACATTTTCTGCCCATTGTAATGCTTCCTGTTAATAACATTTAACAAAATAGAAAATCAACAAGATAATAAAAAAAATAAAAAAAAATCTATCAGACATATAATCAAGCTCATTCATTGATTATAGAATAGTATTAATAGTGATAGCATTAAGTAATAAAGTTATAAAACATAATTATAGAGGTGCTATCATGGACGTACAACTGATCCTATAATAATAAGTAATTTTGGACATAGAAGGCATTTTTAAAAGTAAAAAGATGATTTGGATCGAATATTTACAAATGATTTCAATCCGAGGGAGCTTAAAGATAAAGGCTTTCTTAGCTGTTAGACTTTAAGCAGCGGCGGTTGAAGGGACGGCTCCGGCGTTCCAGAAACATTCCAACCGTTTGCCGTAGCAAAGCAGTCAATCTCCCGTAGCAGACAGCAGCAGGGACCCGTTGGAATGTTCCTCAAACGCCTAGCTGTCCCTTTAATTGTCCCTATTGACTTAGAGTCAGCAGGAACAGAAAAGTGTCTCAACTGACAATTAGAGGAGAAAGGTACCATGAACTGTTTTAAATACTGAGGGAATTTGAAATGTATACATTTAAAAAATAAACGTTACAAAAATGCTGAAATAGAAAGGGTGAAGCAGAAACAGGGGCCTTGTGTGTGTAGAAAAATAACGTTTGTGAACATGCTGATACACAGTGGGCATGTGCTTCATTTTTGACAAGCGTGACTTGCTTTTGCAACCCATAATTCACATTTGCTCTTGACAAACATTACATACAAAGATAAAGAGAGAAAGCTGCTTGTCACAAATGCTCTAACGCTGGTGGCTCAGATGCCCTGTGTATCCTCACTAGAAGAGATTTATCAGTTTTTCCAGTGTTGTAGTTTGGATGGTGAACTTTTTGAAGAAAAAAAAAAAAAGAAATCTGATAACACTGTGACTGAAAAAACCTTTGACAGGTAAATTCTGTTTACAGATGTATCTGCCTGATCCATTCCTTCCTTCCCCCCCACCCCATCAATCTCTTTATCAAGCTGCAAAGGTTGATTGCCAGGCTATAAAAGCCATTTTTGTTTTTCAGTCCCTTCACACTCCTTTCCTACCATTTTATTTTCTTCCCTCTCATCTCTTGTTATCCTCACATTATGTTATGTGTGTGAGAGTGTGTGCGTGTCAATGAGAGATAGGGAGATTTGAGTTATATTGGTGAGCTGACATGGTAAACAAGCCTTGCCTATCTGTCTGTTTTCCAACAATGAGTCAGTGAGTCCGTCAGCTACACAATCAGTCAACCTGAGAGTCAGTGAATTATCCCACAGCTACTAATGGTCCTTCCTCAATCCTTCTCTCATTCGCCACACACACACACACACACATACACACACACACAGACACACACACACACACACACACACACGGCAGCCATCCGCTGTGTAATTTAAATGACTGTCAGGTCAGTGGCGAGTGCAGCACCTTGCCACGTTAAAAATGCCAGGCGGCTGCCATCGTCACCGCCAACAAGCTGCCCAAACTGTCACACACTCACACACGCGTGGACATGCACACACACACATGGAGCTGTCAGCCACCGGTCACAATGCATTTACTTAGTGACAGAATTCTAATTAGTGGTCTGGCTGGTGTCACCTGACTTGGAGAGAGAGAGAGAGAGAGAGAGAGAGAGAGAGAGAGAGAGAGAGAGAGATTTCTATGGTGGAAGAGTGGTATTGTGGGAGATTGGAAAATGTGGACGAGTGAGATGGAAGGGTAAGGAGAGATGAAGGGGAAGAGAGATAGAAAGTGTGAGTGGTGGGTGGAGAAGGATGCTTGTTGACGTTGTGGTGACAGAGAGATACAGATGAAGTGATGGAGAGGAAAAAGGTGATGATGTAAAACTGTGGGTGAAAAAAAACCAAACAAAAAACGGATGAAGAAAGTCGGATGAAAGAACACATCCACTCTGTTTTTCTCCCGGTCACATTTACATAAAATGCAGCAAATTACCTCCCACGAGTGACTAAAGCAATCCCAGTAGCTCCTAAATGCCCGATTGCCTAATTGCCACATGGAATGAGAGTGCTAGAGTTTAACCCTGCATAGCCCCTGACGTGACTGCACCCCGCACTGTGACATGCTACCACAGGCAAACAAGACAGGGGAATCCGCAGGGGAGGTGGTATTAGGATGAGTAGAGAGCTAAAACAAAGATAAATGTGATATACCCTCACTGGCTTTGATTGGTTTACATCATCTCGGTTGTCTCTGATACTGTACACTGTAAGAAATGATTCTGTGGTCATGTAGATTTGAATGAATGTATTAGGTAAAATACATTCAATATGATTGTGTTTTTGATTTTGAGGCAAATATTTAATTAAATTTGAAATAAAAATGTTTGGAATAAAATCCACCCATTGTAATTAAATAAAACATAAGCATTATATTCATCTAATCCCAAATAGAGAGAATATTGAGTGAATTCAAATTAATGTAATCAGGCAAATTTTAATTGAAAAGCACTTCCTGTCAATGTGCGCCTTTTTTAAATGCAGCAGGCTACCATCTAGCCACAAGACACTTGAAGAGAGTACAGACAGTGAATGTTCATCTTCTTCCACCTTGCTCATCTTGCAATATTTAACTGGTTGACTAAGGTAAGAAAACTTCTTTTGTTATCACTGGGCTAGTAAGAAGAACGCATGGAGTGGTATATTACAATATACAATGAGTTATCACAGAAAAAGAGACTCAGCAGCAACACAAAGTTGGCTTCTGTTGGCAAGGCTATATATTAATGTAGTAGTGTGATTTTGTTGCGCTATAATATGAACACAGCATTATACATTTTGGAAGAATTCATATGTATCAAAGTCAAACTTTTATTTTGAAGGATGCGGGTTAGCATTTCCTCTATCATGGTCCTTTGCGTGTTGATATATCCTCAGTATGTTTTTATGAAATTGCGTAAATAAGTACATTGGGTTTAATGTTAAGGTTCCATAAAGAGAAATATTGGGGGTTATCGCTGGAAGAGCATCTTATATTTCGGATGGCACATGCCGCACTTTCGTTGGCTTTACTTCCTGTGTGGGGAGCTCGTCTTCCCGTGCAGGCAATGTAACTTCTCTGTGTTGTTTCACTGTTTTGTTGCAACTTGCAAATGTGAAGGTAACTTACCTAAACACACGTGAAGTCAGTCTATTAACAGTGTTACGTTTTAGAGTCGCAATTTTATTTCTTTTCATGCATAAATATGTTAATTTTAGTTTGGTAATGTCCGTCCACAGCGGTTAGCACTTAACGTAACGTTAGCAGGAGGGGAGGAAGCTTAACATGGCACAAACTTTCTCATTTTACAGCTAAACCGTACACTAAAAGTTTCTGAAAACATTTTAGTAACAGAATACTGTTTCATATCTGATTAGCGGTGTTTAGTTTGACAGTTGCAGTTTCGTGAGCCGGCCGCCAAACTCCATTGGAAAAAATGGCCATTTAACATAAAGATGACTGGTGATGAATGGCTTGTCATTTACGTAACATTTTTACCAAAATAAGTCCACATTTACCCTCAAAATAGTTGCCGAATCAAACTAATAAATCCCTCATTACAATGGAAGAACATTTGTACTACTTGTGACTACAAAAACATCAAAATAGAGAAGAAAACAAAACAAAGAACAATTTGAGACCAAGGCTTGTGAGAAAATAAAATCTAATGATTTAGATTTATAAGCTATGAAAAAAATAATGAATGTATTGTATAGTAATGTGATATGCTTTATACTTTATACTAAGACACTAACAATTTCATGTTGCAGGACACTGAGAAATTGTAGGAACTTGAACAGCTCATAATGGCCATTACTGTGATCACAAAGCCTGGAGCTTCTACAAGCAACAGCCCAAAGAACATTTGAATCGTCATGGGGGGTGTGGAAGTCATCAAGGTTTAGTTCATTTGACACATCAAACACATCTACAGATTTCAAGGATGACACACACCAAGTCCAAGTCTAAGTCTTATTTCCATTGTGGTCCTTGATGTAAAGTGGGCAAAGATGCATGGGTCCATGTGACTAGGTGACATCATACAGTACCTTCAAATAAAACATCAGGGAAATACACTAGGGCCAACAGTATGTAGACACTGGAATCTCACTCCAAAACCAGCCTCCATATAACTCCTCCACTCTTCTGGTGAGGCTTATCCAAACACATTGGGACCTGAATGGGAACAAATCCCTGACTGTAGGAATTTGCTCCCATTTAGCCACAAGAACATTAGTGAGGTCAGGCTCTACTGTTGCTCTACTCGTACATTTCATTTGTACAGAGAGTCTAGTGGGTACTCTGTTGAAGTTTAAAACTATTGGATCTGCCCAGAGCCACTCTGGTAGGCTGGCTCTGCCCTCCTACGTACTGTCTGGTAGGACCAGGCTAACAAGAGGGGAGACAACAACAACTATCGGCTTAGCGTCGCTAGCGTTCGCCTTAGCCAACTCCTTCATCGCTAACGGAGCGAGCTGGAAAGTCCAACTGTTCCCGAACCCCATGGGGAGGAGGGCCACAACATCATGGCCACCAACTAAACTCAGCAAAGATTGTTGCTCGGGCTTTAACTTCTGGATATTTGGCAACGTTGCCACAACGGACCACATCTTTCTCCGCCGCCATTACGGAACTTCAACTCAAACTAGCGCACGTCACAACCTCAACGTCATCGTTCTCAGCCACTCCCTCTGTTCGCTGATTGGACCGCCAAATATTTGGCATGAGAAAACCAAAGAATATACCACAAACCCAGACGTAGTACTGAAGGAAAATGAAAATTGAGCAGAAGTACGTAGGAGGGCGGAGCCAGGCTAAGTTGGTGTTCCAGTTAAACCCAAAAGTTTTGGATGGGGTTCAGATCAGGACTCTGTGTAGGCCAGGTAAGGCCTTCTTCCACACTAAACTTCTTTCAAAAAGTAATCAATGGTTTGACTATGTCCAATAAAGCTGTTTTTACATATAAACACTGGACAATGTCCGAGGAATTAGGTCCCAACATAGTCCGGAGATTCCCTTTCACAAGTTAGCACACAACAGGAGAATTGTCTCGGATGCGTTCTGACTTACTGGAAATACTCTGTTTGGTTTAGACAAAGGGTTTGGCGGGCTTAACGGAAAAACTGAAATGCTGACACCATTGCTGAATTATGTATCACAATTGAGCTTGTGAGGTTAACATGGATTTAAGTTTTTTTAAGTTACATCAGCAACATGCTGATGCAGTAGCTCAGAATGGGACTTCAGTATTCTGCTCTCCTCTCCCTTCCTGATCTACCCTCTTCTGACCTGTGTTGATCTCTGCAGCTCTTTTCCTCCACCCCGACTCCAGTTTACCACTCCATCTCTCCACTCAACTGCCACTCTGCCTTCTCCTTGCTACAGCTCTCCCGCCTACCTCACAGTGGGTTTGTTTCCACAGGGGCTTAAAAACTGCCATGTTCTTTATATTTCCTAATAAGAAGTACATGATAATCGTCCCCTGCTGAATTGTTCTTGCCTTAACTGCAGTCTTGATTTTAGTATTCATGTGAACTAGAGATCTTCTTTTTCCTGGGATATATAATATCTATATATATTCAATCGGCACTACATATCTTATGTAGTCCTAAAATTGTATTGACAACAGTTTTGTCAGGTAGTGAAAATTTAACCAGTTTAAAACGTCAGAGTCCAGGAGACAGAAGAGGCTTTTAATCCCCTTGAAGAGTTCATCCAGGCCCTATTACTGAGCATCCAGAGTAGGGTTGTGGGGTTTGCTCTGACCCAGCAGGGCTGCAGGGCTTGAGGTCTAGGAGAGAAACAAGGCTCTGGGACTCAGTGAGCCCAGGTTGAGAGCTCTTCATGGGTTCAGGCAGCCAAGAGGTTCCACTCTGCCCTGCTCCCCACTCTGGAACGATTAACTGGCAGTGTGAAGAGGCACTTTACTTCTCTGCTCTGCATTTGTCTCTCTCTGTCTGCAGGCCTGGCTGGCTGCGTGCATGTAAGTCTAGTCTATCCCTGGGTGGTTGGAGAGAGGGGTCCTTGGGACTAATCATATCCAGGATAAAGAGCTCTTTAAGGGGCAAGCAGGTAGTGGAGTGCTCCCCTTTGTCTTAATCAACTTCCAGACCCTTTACACCTTCAGGGGTTCTCAGCTGCCCTTATGTCAAGGACCCGAAATATAGATCCACATTTGTCCTCAGATCCCAGTTGGATAACATGTAAACCTAAGGGTCTATGTAGTAACGTGTTTGTTGCTCATTTTGCTAGGGCATCATCCTGGACTCCTGTAGAGACCTCTGAAGGAGGGATCTTGGACCCCACTGTGAGTACTACTGTTCTAAGTGAGCACAACTATGTTTCAATCCAAAAATCACAACACTCAAATATCCCTTTGGGCCTCTGGAAGGCAACCCCTGCAGCAGCAGTTCCTTGGATGCTTTGCACTGCTCAGTTTCAATTGTGCAACCAATGACAGGTGTCTTTGATGTGACCTGGGGCCTCATTTATATAACATAGGATGCACAGTATAAGAAGATGTTATTGAAAACTATCGACGCAATGTTATGCAATTCTTTAATGCTATTTTACAAACGATGACGGTACTTTTATCAGTTAGCCTGGTTAACATGGTCGAGCTGAAGAGGACTCACGCTTATATAGTATATTCACACTTAATATTGTGGAAAGGCAAGCCAGACTTTCATGCATCATCCGCAACAGCGGTGCCCTCCACAACTAACCACAAATGTCAAGTCGTCAAGTTTGTTTTTATAGATCCCAACCTTTGCGTGGGAAGTGGTGTACACCACTTTTAGGCCCCATTTAGTACATACGCAACGGTTAGAAATGAGGCCCCTGAAAGTGACTCATACGATACAACTTTTATTGTCAGCCAGGGCTGAAATTCTTTTTGCATCCCTGGGTAGCTCACATAAAAAAGGATACATAGACATACATACAGAGATACAACAGATGAATAACACCAAAGGACATACATGAAACATTACCACAAATGACATAAACACCCAAGTAAGGAAACAAAGCATACATGTATAACAACAGAAAATGACATGAACATACACACAGACATACACATTGCGATTGAAAGAATTAACTCTAAAGCGTTGAAGGCAGAAGCTGATATTCTCCGTGCAAAACATGTGAGGAGTCATATATTCCTGGCCAGTCTGAGCATACTATTATTGTGAGCTTCCTGAAAGGAGTGTGCTACAGGTAGTCCTATAATCTTTGAAATAAATCTTTCATGATGGCCAATGCACCAAACCCTTGTTGTTTTTCTGCTTCTTAACAGTCTTTTTCTCCAAATGATCATCATTGCCAGTGCCTTTATTAAACTGAAATACATGATTTACGTTGGTCTTTGAAAGGCATGTTTTTTGGGGGGTTTTGGTTTTTTTTTTCTTATCCTGGCACTTTCCTGCAGTCACACATTGGTGACATAAACCTAAGATGCACTGCCTCTGAGCTGTGCTCTGCACCCCAGCTTGCTCAAGGGCGCCTCAACGGTGATAATA